>NW_012155729.1:5297615-5312107 GCF_000956105.1 Propithecus coquereli
TAAGTTGTCTAGCAAGATCCATAAATATATTTAAGCCACTTATATAGGTCAGCTAATATGGGTTATGCTTTTTTAAGCACCGTCTGACTAAGCACATTCTACGTTTTGCTAACAAAGCTACGGTACATAATAATATTTTAATCAACCACAAAGAACAATAATAGATCTGACTGTTGGGCTGATAATTGTCTTATCACACCCTGTGAAACCTAGCTCTAATATTTGACGGGGCCTCCATTACTTGGCAACCAATTCTAAAAAAGGCCAACAATGGAGAGAGAATGAAGTGGAGTGTGCAGTACCTCCGTATCTACATAAAAGAGATTAGAGGCGACAGCGTTCCATTTTACAGCTCAATCATATTGTGTTAGCATGCGCTTATCCGAGCGCGGACGAAATTGAAAGAGAAATAAAAAAGAGTCAGGCAGATAGGAACCAGAAAAGCGAGGCATGAGCAATTTCCAAGGATATAAAAGGATGCTAATGGCTGGGCCCTGTCATTCTTAAAAAGGGCCATTAGGGCACCATCATCTGTTCTTGTGCCCTTATGCTCCTCCAACTAAAGTCAAGCATTTTCTAAAGCCCTTGTGATCTTTTTTCTTCTATAGATAAAGTATGGTCATGTTTCATAACAACACACTTTCCCATTTATATGATTTATTAATGTAAGTCAACTAATTCTATTTACTGATAAAAAAAAAAACCCACCCCATAAGTATTTTTTCAATGTTTTCTTTTGTTGAATTCTTCACTTTTTTATATAGCAAAAGCAAGTGTACAAAAGTACGTTTGAAGCAGTGCAGAAAAGCTACTGATCTTATCTTAGATGCTAAACTAAATTTAAAATGTGTGTGTGTGTGTGTGATTACATACACTGAGAACAACATGAAGATAACAGAGGTTTAAATTTTAGTATACTGGAAAAAAATTTCACTTAAATTTTAACATAAGCTTTACAGAAACAAAGAGTTTTAAAGTTAAGACTAAGACAAGTGAAATTTCAGTTTTGATTTGGCTTTAATTCCGGCTCTGGCCCTAGTTATCAAGACTGGTTCATGTTATCAAGAATATGGTTTTACTTTTTATCGAGGCAGAAATGTGACTTTGATCTTTACTTTCTCTTTGCCTTTACTTGCCTATTCAGTGCCCCACAGAGCTGCTGTGTGGTCCTGCACTGCCCAACCTCCCTGAACCCAGGCTAGGCCAGCACACTTGATATTGCAGTACCTTCTCCTTCTATCTCAAAACACTGTATGGCACAGGTATTATTAAAAAATTATTTTTTTAAATTTCAGTTAATTCTTATTTTGCTAATCCCTCTCTGAAAAGCCAAGATACTCCGTGCAATCATTTAAAACACCCTCGGGTCTCATGAAAATCAGAGCTGTGAATCATCACTCCACAGTGAACTCCTCTGGCATTTGCTATGGAGAGAGAATAACGTCAGTCCCCACCAGTTCTAAGCCTCAGCTTAAGACTGAACACATAATCGTATAGTAATTGTTTCCACCACTGGAAATGGTATTACTCATAGTTATTTAAAGTTACCATCTTTACAAAAGTCACTAGAGCTCCTTCACTGTGACAAGTTCCTTCGTGAGCTGACATTTCTACTTAGATGCACAAATGGACCTGCAAATTTATTATTAACTTTCTTTACCAGAAGCCTTGGAAAGAACTGTTGACTTTTATTGGTCTTTATTATGGCATGTCTGTATGATATCAAAATATCGGCTTAACAAATATTTTAAATCAGGGAGAAGTTGAGCAGAATTCTCTGCAATGATGGGTGGTTTGGAATCATAGTGACATAGCCTTTCACGCTGTTGTTGTTAATAACAATGATACTATCATCATTATCGTTTTGAAATAGTTCTTTCAATCAAATGCAATTAACCGGTGACTAAAATATCCCAATTCTACTCTAGGAAGTAATGCTGAATGTATGTTTTGAAGGTGCCGAATACATTTGCGAACTTTTGCAAGTGTTTTTATCTCTCTGTCTCAAATCTCCCTGTCTTTGAATTGAGGATAATAATACCTGATTCCTGGGTTAAAACAATGGTTCTCAATTGTGAGGAGGAGGGTGAGGCTGGCTTGATTTTGCCTCCCTGAGGACATCTGGCAATGTCTGAAGACAGTTTTGTTTGTCACAACTCAGGGGTGCTACTGGCATGCAGTGGGTTGAGGCCAAGGTTCTGCTAAACGTCCTACAATGAACTGGACACCCCCTCCTCACCACAACGAAGTCCAAATCTAATCCCAAATATCAATAGATTCACAGCTGAGAAACCCTGGGCTATAATAATGATATTTTAAATATGTGTGTATACATATGCATATATGTAAACATATATAATGATACACTATATTAATATAAATGATATATATCGATTGTCTTTGGACACTTCAACAAATGTTAGTTTTCTTTCTTTCTGCTCTAAAACCCTTCAATAACACTTTCCTTCCAAATAAGTTTTCACATCCTGTTGAAGCAATTCTGGCTGTTCCCACTGCCATAATTACCAAAATGCCTTAACAGCTTTCAGTAAAACCCTTCTAAAAAATATTTTTCTAAAAGTCATAGAGATGTAGTTACAGTCCAAATGCAATATCAACTATCGCACGATCAAATTCTCATTCTCCTTTTAGATGTAGTAATCCTTGCGTAGGTGTCTTCTAAGGAATACACTCAAGCTCACCTATTTAACTAGTTTTGACTTAATTTAGGGGCTTTATTAGCAAACAGTGTAAGACAAAGTAGCTGGTATAATACAGAGTGATGTTTAAATTAGTTTACAATTTGCTTGGCCTCATCTAGAACTGAAACGAACAAAGCCATTCAGAAATGTCAGCTGTGTTGCTAACCACTGTAACAAATTGTCGCCTGAACGCTGCACACCTAATGACTTCAAATTAGCTTCACTGCGATATAGCCTGACAGTTCGTTACGACTGTTAGCAACATAGCTGGCGTATCATGACCAATAAATTGGTTTCAGTGTGGGCTGGGAAAGGGACTTCCATCAATTTGATTAAAGAAATTACTGTAGCATTCAAAGCATAAAGACAAACTAGTTTAAGGAGACAGAAATAAGTTAACTGTACCAGAAAAATACCGCTCATCATTCAAAAACTTGCTTATAAACTATTTGAAAACCAAAGTTCAAACAAATAAAAAAATAATTCAAGCAATTGAAGCAATTCAATAATTCAAATACTAAAATTCTCAAAACTTACCATCAAGTATATGTTTACTATTACAGGATGGGTTAAGAAAAAAAAGTAATAGAATATTTTAAAATATTAACTTTAAGTTACTGTATGAGAAAACTTATCATATCAGTTTAACATTTATTTTTAAGTTATATATAAATTCATGATAAATATCTAATTGTAAACCAAAGCAAAGCTTGTGAAAGTAATATTTGAATAACAATTCAATATAACTAGCCACCATGATCAATGAAAGGAGTGATTCTTAAATGGAAAAAAGTACATTAGACCACTGTTGACAAAAACATTTTTTAAAGTGAAAAGAAAAAGTAGAAGTATTTCCTTAAGAAAAAGTTCAGAATTTTAAACAGCATAAAGGAATGTTTTTAAAAGTTATATTCTTGTTATCTTACATTGGCAATAGGACCTTTATATATGAAAAAATAACAAGAGCTCAAGGTAGTACAAATATATAAAGGTCTATGATTCCATTAGGATCAGCAAAATTCTGAATTAAGTGTGATTAAAAACAAACGTAGAGACTTTCAAAAAACCTAATGAGAAAATGTTGAATTTGCCCAAATCTGCATACATAACCTAGGACATTAATTGCAACCTTTTCTTTTTCTGTTCAGAAAATGTACCTGGAATATGCTTTGCCCATCCAATGATCACCACCAACTCTCTGTCGGCCAAGTCACACAGTGTAGTGAGGGCTTTGATGTCGCTGTCGGGGACAGTAGGGTCAGGCATGGCATAGATCTTCTCCGGTTCAGCCACCAACAAATGTGAGACAATCTTGTTATCTGCAGGATCAGACCAGAGCACTACAAGATCACTAGTAGTATCATCCCTCTTTTATAAACCCTAATGTATTTTGTGTTCTGAAAAATAACTCAAATAGCCTACAATAAGCCCCAAATATTCCATTTATGGTTTAGTATATGTATATTAAACAGTGATCAGGAAAACTCATAGCAAGAAATAAGCCACTGCAGTCGTAACAGAATGCATGCCTTTCTTTGCTCTATCTGCTTTTGCTGGAATGAAGCATCTGTCTTGTAGTGAAAATTTTTATAGCAAACAGATAAGAGAAGTTAGATGCTTTCTGGGTTTGTTCTTTGATTCTTAAGTGGGATTTGGGGAAGTAGATTAAATAGTACACAACAGTTTTACAATAAAAAACCCACAGCAAACCACTGAAATATAGACCATAATGTGGGAGGCAAAGAACTACTAATACCCATAGTCATAATGGGCATGAAAGTCATTAATAGTCTTAATTCCTTTAAAGAAGAGCACAGGTCAGAGCCCTTCTGCCTGGGTGAGTTACTGACTATATAACTCTATCTCCGTGGGATGCATTAAATAGGAGTTTCTTTCTTTTCTCCCCCTCCCCACACACCCAGTCAACCTTCCACATATAGCTACTATCAGTTTCCATAAAAATAACTCCTACTTAAATTTCACAGTATTTTCTCTTCTGAGTGTCTAATTCTTTAATCCTCTATTTTCATCGGTTGTCCTTAGTTCATTCTCTGGTTCAGATTTATCTGTCTGAAATTTGTGATGTATGTTTTTAAAATCCTTCATAAAATAAACACTAGAGACAAATGGAGAGCATCACATCAGATGTGTTTTATTGCTCAGGGGCATGTGAGACTTTATGGAAGGGGTTGTAAAGCCTTGCTAACAGAATGATTTTTTTCTTGGTGGCCCTATTTTCAATTTCTATATGAAGCTTTAGATTTTATACTTTCTTCTAAATGAGAAAATACAAATGGGTAAGAATAAACCCCCATATTTAAATATTCTATGTAGTATTACTGTAGAAAACCAAGGCATTATATGGGATTGTTTGTGAACAAAGCCAAAGTTTCCACTGTGTTTCCCAGACCATTTGCCTTTCACTCCAAGTCTTTAACTTTTTTAACCTAAAATGAAAAGGCTTCACATAACTTGGAATATAGCATTCTTTTAGTCTCCTTTCACAAAATAATGAGACTTATCCAAGCTATAATTAACACTTTTTCTGACATAAAATTTTTAAAATTTACTAATATGGCTGCCATATTAATTATATTTATTTCAAATAGTCAACAGATAACCAGTTATTGGCAGCAGTATTCGATTACCATCAAATTAAATATGCAGATTTTGGAGTAGTCCCAAATACCATATTTTCTAGAAAAAAGGAATGAGAAATTAAACAGATTCTTTTTAATTTGCAGGATCTGCAAAGAATGACATTTGTTTCTCATATATGCTACAGAAACAACACCCTGTATTTTTAGTTATGCTTGGGAAAGTTTCAACTTTCATTGCTCTGACAATGCAAGAAAACCTGTCAGCAATCACTAGATTCTCAGGATTAGAAGAAAATGCAATAATAAAGGGCACAAAATTGTAGCTGGAAGAAATCATGATTCTAATTTTTTTTTAGTACAGGGAAAAGGTACTAGTTTTAACCCAAGTCAACAGATACTTGACTTGGGGGTTCAGAGAAATTTGGTTGAAGCTTAGAAATTCCCCTAATTCAGAAAATGGAACAGCCGGCAGCACAGTTTCTAGGTAAATCTTATTTAATGTTTCCCTAATTAGAATCAATAGAACCCAATTTCCATTCTTGGGCCTTTGTAGTACACAATCAGTCAGGGTCCAGAAATCTCCCCAGCCACTTTCTCGGCAAATCCCAGGCACAGTCTCTTGACACTTATCTGACAGGATCTGAAAATTAAGTTTTATAAATGTTTGTTACAAAAACATACTAATTGGATGGACTAAGGAAAATTAACACAGAGGCCTTTAGATAATGAGTAATGATTTATCAGGAGTCCTCTTTATCTCAGACAAATGGAGCTCACTGAAATTGCTGTAATCTTCTTAAAGGTACTTGACAAGCCAGTTCCCAATATCTCAGGTGTACAAAGAAAACCATAGGTGTTTCTCTATTATGTCAACTTACCAATGGGCTGGCGTTCATTTTTCTTTCAGTACAGGAAATTATCAATGGTTTCAGTCAATGTTTGTATATAATAAATGAGAAATGGGCAGTCTGTATATTATTGAATTCAGAAAAACTAAACCTCTAATGAAATTAAGCATTAGTGTTTATTGCATTTTATTGTATTATCAGAAAGTTTTTTATTATAATGTGCAAAATCTGCTTAATGCAGCCCTGGATTGTATTTCCAGAATGCCAAACAGCTTATGCAGACTGAGGAGAAGATGCCAGATTGGACAGTTGAAGGTATAATCAACATAATGTTTTTTGGAAAGGCAAAAGGAAACTATGCCATATGTTCACTTAAGCTTTAATTTTATGTAAAACTGGTTGTTTTTCCTTTGACATAGCTAAAATGTCCTTTCATTTACAGTTCAGGGTCTGTTTTATTTATTTAACAGATTCCCATATGCTCACATGTATGATGCACAGCAGTGACCCCTCCTGGAGAATCTGAATTAGAAGTGGACACTTTCTCTTCCCTTGAAAGCGGATCAAAACTTACCCAGGCCTTTTCTGGACGTGCTATAGAGGCAACTTCCTACGGTGAGTGTTGGTTGTGTCTTCTTAGACAAAGACAGCTGAATGTGAGAATTGTTTTCACCAAAGCACTTCTCAGTGCTCAGTAGGAATCCTATGCATAAACATCCTAAAATGCTAGCTCTGTTGCACAACTATTAACTGATTTTTCAGAAAATGGGATACAGTTACTGCCTCAATCTATATTCCAGCTCTTTTTAGTTAATGACAAAGAGAATGGGGCTTGCATTTTAGCAATGTACCAGTCATCCTTTCAAATTGCAACCTGGCATCATAAAACCATGGGCTCTTTAAAAACAATTCATAATGCCTATAAGGGCATCTCAGATGGAACCAGCAACCTATGCTTGTTATTAGTAGGGCCCATTCTTGCTTTAATCTATTGCTAGCTAGTGTGTTAACCTTCTATAGCTCCAAATTAATGAGGCCCCTAATGTATTTTCATTGGGAGGTTGAGCAGTCAAACTCATTTACTTAGTGAAAACTACAAAACTCACTTTCTTGTGAAATCTGAGACTAACAGCTCCAATGAACTAATGATCATAGTATGATCCATTTTATGTACCTCTGCAAATAAAGATAACTAGTATATGTAAAATTCACACTATATAAGCTATGCATTAAAATGCTTATGCTCCCACACAATGACTAGGTGAAAAAAGGCTGGGGAGAGAAAACCACAAACATCTCTAAAAGAAAAAAAAAAAAAAGATAATTAGCTGAGTTGCTGTTGCTCCTCACAGACAATCTTTGGGAATAGAGTCACTGTTCTCCAACAAAGAGAAGTCTCCTTGGAGTCAGTACGGATGGGCATGCCAAAGCTGATGTACATAGAGCCAACTGGGAGGGTTTCATGTTCTGGGAAGCCAGACACATCTGCTGTACTTACATGGCTTTTTGGCTGGCTGAACCAGCTGAGGGTTCAGGTACGGGCTGTTCTCCGCATCTATTCTGCGCTTATACTTCTGCCGACCTCCACGTACTCTGTCAAGACGCACCCCTGTGGGCAAAGACAGGCACCGGCTTACTGTTTAGGCAAACATCTTTGAGACCAATCAAATATGTAGACAATATCCCCAGGGGCGCTTTGGTGACAGACAGTAGAATATAGAATGGCCCAGGGGTAGGAGAAGAACGAAAATAAGTGGTGGCTAAATTGAAATTGCCAATGCTTGAAAAACATATGCCAGCAGATAACATACATGAAAGACATGTTACGCAAGGCCATTAAGGTTACTATTTGCACATCAAAGAAAAGATGGGTTTCCATGTGAATTAATACAAAGAAGCTGTATTTGGTGCTGGTGTAGTTTCTCAAATTAAAGATGCTGGCGTTTTGTATCTTCTTCATCAGTCACTCCTGAAAGCTCAATGTGTAGGACCAGGTAGACCGGTAGACCAAGAGCTATCCAACCCTCCTCCAGTCTGCCAGAGGACTCCATATGGACTTGTGAAACTGAATAAGGAGCATCCACATGTGGGGGGCTGGCATCACACTGCACAAGATTCAGTCCTGTGCAATGCTAGAATCGTTCCATATTAAAATGTCAATATGGCCCAGAAGGGGAATGTTATTTACATTTTGGCACACGTTTGCATTTCCTGTCGTATATGAGAAAACAGAGAGCAGGTTTGGGCTGAACACAGTATAGAAAGAGGAGCTTCCTGAAGAAAGAACTCAGAAGGCTAGGATATTGCAGGAAAGGCATGGTAACCAGAGAGAGCTGAAGGGCGAAGCTGGAAAGTAGGCAGAAGTAGACTGACATGAATAAAGCTTTTTCCCAAGCAGTGATGGGCTGCATCAAGATTCAGAAAGGTATTTTTGGCAATGGAGCTAAAAGATTAAGGAAAAAGCAAAAGGGAAAGAAAGAGATTAAAAGTACAGAAAAGTTTCATTCATATGGGGAAACGCTTATTTTATTAATAATCTAGTTTCCCGTCTATATTTGTAAAGTTTAGGACATGACCATATAAATCTTTATCAAATAAAGGGACATTTGTAAGAGTGAGGAAAGCCTGTTTGTGGTATTAGGTTATACCTTAATTGCTATAACAGTGTAACATTTTCCATTAATAAATTCAGCCATGTAATTCACTGTACATATTTTGGCATTTCTCAAACTGTTTAGGAAATAGATTTGGTTTAACAGCATCATTGGTATTATTATATTATTGAAAGGCCTCTCAGAGCCATTAATATGCAAATGGACTCTGTAAAACTCTAAGAGGAAGATACATAGCATATGAAACATTTTGCAAACCAATTTAACAAAAGAGCCTGTTTTTTGGAATACTTATTAATGTCATGTGGAACATGTGAGTTGTGGGTTATCTGAATTATATGAAACAGTTTGGGAAAAGCTGATATAAATCTGTGTGAATATTTACAGTGAATATATTACTCAATGTTAAGAATTATTAGTGATCCATAAGATAAAGGAAAACACAATTTTTTTATATTATCTTAATAATACTTTATGAGTTGATTATCTTTTAGTGGAACACACAAACACTTGGTTCTAGATAAAGCCTGAATTATCATATTGAAACATCAGAGTACAGTTTAAATGAAATCAGGAGACTTCAAGAGCAATTAAGTAGGTCAGACAAATAAATATCAAAAACCGAAGAAGTTAGGTACAGTTTTTAAGTATTCACTGAAAATTGTCACAAAGAAGCTACATTTCCTTATTGCCGCTTTTAAAGCACTTCATGCCTATAGTAGAGCCATTCGTTTGTTGATCTAATTCCTAATGTCTGTTTTTACTGCAGCTATATTTACTAAAGTTTAACACCTTCTACTTCCTTCCTCTTTTATCACGTTTTATCTTTTCTTCATCTTTTCTTCTTCAAAACTTTCAAGATATTTTTCCAGTTTAAGGTGGTCACATTTTATCTGGACATCAAATACATAGTCAGACCTGTTTCACTGTAAGAGTTTTTAAAATTCAAAATCATATTATAAAATTAAAAGCATATGACACTAGTTATATCCTCAGATGTTTGTCATCCAATTCCAATCCAATGGGAACATTTAATCTGATATTATTAGAGGTGTGAAGAGAAGGCAGGGGGAGGGAGGAGGGGAGAGAGGGAGAGAGAACAAGGACAGGCAAAAACTAAAGAGAGAGGAAATATTTTGGGACATCTTTAAAGTTGTTGGAATGAAGATAGCTCACAGAATAAATCGTGATTGGGCTTGCAGTGCTTGTCAGGGAATGTGTTCATCATTAGCAGCATATTCTTATATACTGAACTACACAGCACATATTCTCCAACACAGAGTCAGCTGGGGAGCTTCTGACAATGGAGGTTGTCCATTATGAAGGACCATAGAAGAGGACCATGGCTGAGTGACTTGACTCAAGGTCCTGGCAGGAAACAACTTGGACTCACAGTACTATCACCTTAAAGCCACCAAACATCTTAGCCAACTGGGCCAGGTCTACCGAGAAAGTGCAACACTGAAAGTTAGTTATTACATACCATGAAAAAAAAAATACACATCATCAATTGACAGAATTTTTGTTATGTATTATGGGTCTTTTTTTCATTTGTAGAGACATATTCTTTAAGCACTGTCAAATACTTTCCATTCCATTCCCTTTCAACTTTGAAAACTGACATTCAAAAATATTCATATTACTTTCTCCACGCTCCTCAAAAATCTAAGGGGGAGCTTTCTTACGTTCCCACTCTACCCTTTCCTGTGCATCGGTAGATCCTATGCGTGGGTAGATCAATAACTATCTGTCCATATATTTGTACATCCATCTCATCCTCCCCATACAGCCATTCATCCAACTATACGTCTATCCAGTTTCTAAATATTCAAGACTTTTCACACAGGCCATCATTCTATACTTCATTTCCTAAAATGAAGATCAGTTGGACAAAGCATTCTTTTATGATTTATAATTTTATTTATATGATACTCAGTAGAAAAAAGATTAGATATTGATACTCATAAAAAATTATATAATTATATAGTAAAAGTTGACAGAGACTCAATATGGAGAAAAGTTTTCCCACCAAGGTTAGATAATAATTAATGGTAAACATTTCTAGAGTCAATATATTTTAAAAGATTATAATAAGTAACACATGAAATTTTCATTCTCTGTCAAAAGCAGGCAGATATTGACAATTTCAAACATTTAAACCAAGTAAGCAATATTTCTACTGCTTTTAATCTCTTTTCAAAATCTGGAAAATCTGTCTTTTGTGCATTGTTTAGTGGTATTATTATTATCATCATTATAATTTGGTTTAGCTGACTTCACGCTCAGTGAAATGTTTGAACTAAAATCCTAGTAACACAGAGCTGCAACTACTTTTACATCATACTAAAACTATTCATCAGTTTATTCCCTCTGGGGGAAAATACCACCCAGTAGTACCAGTTCCCTCCCCAACCAGGGACAATCACATAAACACACCTACACACAAGTGACACAGATCTAAAAGTTAATCAGCTCAAAATATATCCTCAAACATGTGGACACAGCCTCTCTTTTTATTTTTTTTTCAGTAGCTTGAAAAAACACTTAACAGCCTCTTTATTTGTGTATCTTTGAAAACAGGTTTCATGTGAGTCATAATAAGATATACACTTAAATTTAAAAATGTTATTTTAAATGATCTGATAAAATACTGCACAGAAATTATTAAGATATCTCTATAACTTTTTTAAATGATTTTTCAGAAAAACAAAAACTTAAAAACACCAATACTATTAAAATATCGTGTCACAAATGAGACAGGATTACAGGAAATCAAACATCAAATTATGAAAAGCATTGCTCATAATTTTAAGAAGACTCACTGGAAAACAAACTGTATAATTGGGATACAACACTTCTTATGAGGAAGCTAATTTCACAGCGAGAAAAGGTAGATTGCAAACGACAAAAGTATTTAGCCGAAGAGTAATGCCACTGAAGTTTAAAATCCTGTAAATCAAACACATTGAATAAAAATTCTACCACTACTGCAATTGCCTGGATATAAACTTAAGCCATGATTTCTCATTAGTAGGAATATATGCAAATGATATGTTGAGTTAAAAAATAAATATATATTCATTAAAAAAATTGAGAAGGGGACAGAGAGAAAGAGAAAGATAATAAAAACCACCAAAGGAGAATATTTTTATATAATTATTTGTAACTACAACTAATTTATAGATAATTTTTGAATTTTCTGGCCTAAAATTTTTAGCATTGCATATATCAAAATTAAGGATAACTAATTATCAATCTATAAATCCCTATGAGTTTGGTCCATTATCTGTAATCATGATTTTTGTGATGACTATAATTTCTCATTTTAATTTTTTCAATTGTGATCATAATACTTTATTCTTAAATATTACGTAAAGAATGTGTCAAAGAAAATAAAGCATAATGTACAAGTCAGAATGGTTCAGTTCTTTTTCTGGCTTTTTCAATAAACAGCTCTGTAAACTTTGATGAGTCCCTTAACCTATTTGCTTTTCAAAATATAAGATGGATATAAAGAGAATATCCTCCCTGCTGTTTTGCTATAATGATTCAGTAATATTATGTCACAGATATTACACAAATGCATATTTAAAATATTTTATAAACCTTAAAGCCATATACCTAGAACCAACTGACCTTTGACAAAGCAGACAAAAACATACCCTGGGAAAGGACATCCTATTCAATAAATGGTGCTGGGACAATCAGAAAGCCATATGCAGAAGAATGAAATTGGATCCCTATCTCTCACCATATACAAAATTAACTCAAGATGGATTAAAGACTTGAACGTAAGACCTAAAACCATAAAAATTCTAGAAGAATATCTAGGAAAACCTCTTCTGGAAACTGGCCTAGGCAAAGAATTTATGACAAAGATCCCAAAAGCTAATGCAACAAAAATAAAAATAAATAAATGGGACTTAATTAAAATAAAAAGCTTCCGCACAGCAAAAGAAATAATCAACAAAGACAACTTACTGAATGAGAGCAAATATTTGCAAACTATGCATCTGACAACGAACTAATATCCAGAGTCTATAAGGACCTCAAATAACTCAGCAAGAAAAAAACAAATAAGCCTACTTAAAAAGTGGGCAAATGACATGAATAGACATTTTTCAAAAGAAGATATATAAATGGCCAATAAACATATTAAAAACTGCTCAGGCTGGGCATGGTGGCTCACGCCTATAATCCCAACAGTTCGGGAGGCTGAGGCAGGAGGATTGCTTGAGTCCAGGAGTTCAAGACCAGCCTGAGCAACATAGTGAGACCCCATTTCTATGAGAAATTTTAAAAACTAGGTGGGCAGGGTGGCTACCTTCCTGTAGTCCCAGCTATTGGGGAGGCTGAGGCAGGAAGATCACTTGAGCCCAGGAGTTTAAGGCTACACTGAGCTACAATTGGGCCACTGCACTCCAGCCTGGGCCAGAGAGTGAGATTTTGCCTCTAAAAACAAACAAGAAGCTCAACATCACCAATCACAGAAATCCAAATTAAAGCCACAATGAGATACTTTACTCCAGTTAGAATGGTCATTATTAGAAAGTCAAAAAATAATGGATATTGGTATGGATGTAGTAAAAAGGGAATGCTTATACACTGTTTGTGGGAATGCAAATTATTACAACCTGTCCAGAAAACAGCAGAGAGATTTCTCAAAGAACTAAAAGTAGACCTACTATTTGATCCAGCAATCCCACTACTTCTCTTCCCAAAGGAAGAGAAGTTATTATATCAAAAAGATACCTGCACTCATGTTTATCACAGCAGAAATCACAACAGCAAAGAAAGGGAATTAAGTGTCCAGCTGATGAGTGGATAAAGAAAATGTGGTATATGTATACCATGGACTACTACTCAATCATTAAAAAAAAAAATGAAATAATGTCTTTTGCAGCAACTTGGATGGAACTGAAGGTCATTATCCTAAGCGAAGTAAATCAGGAATGGAAAATCAAATACTGCATGTTCTTACTTATATAAGTGGGAGATTGCTATGGGTATGCATGGTCATACAGAATGGAATAATAGACACTGGAGATTCTCTAGGTGGGAGGGTGGGAGGAGCAGAGGGATGAAAAATTATCTATTGGGTACAATGTATACTATTCAGGTGATGGATATACCAAAAGCCTAGACTTCACCATTATACAATATATCCATATAACAAAACTGCACCTTTACCCTCTGAATCTATTGAAATGAAATAAACAAATATTTTATTAACCTTAAAATGCCAAGTAAAAATAATACTGCTATATTATTTTATTGAAATATATTTTGCGTCATGATCATTTATTGAACATCTATCCACATGGAGTTTGACATTCCATCCCACCTCAATTCTGTAGGTAAAAAAATTGGAGATATGGTGGAGTCCTTTAATTATTCTTCAAAAAATAATTTAAAGGATAAAAGCCAAATAATTAACGCTATTTGATGTCTAAATAATTTATAGAAATATCTGGTGTCTCATTTTATTTACTGTTCATTCTTGTCACTAATAATATTTACATAGGTGATTATCTTACAAAAGATAAAGAAATGAACCAAAATTCTATTTAAAAAAGATGCTTTCCCAGAGTTTAGCCGTAAATACACAATACAGAGAATTTATAATTATCCAATTAACCTAACATATTTAAAAGACTCAAACTAACCATTTTAATAGGAACAAACAATAATAATAGTTTTGATCAGAACCTGGGAAATCCAGCTTTGTCA
>NW_012155729.1:5319522-5320718 GCF_000956105.1 Propithecus coquereli
AAAAAAAAAAATCTGTAAGTTTGAAAGAAAGTAGTAAAAATCATTTTTCTATTAACTTTTCAAGAATATGCTAGCACATTATGAAGAACTTTCTATATGCCACATAACATTTTCCATAGGGTGAAAAAATAAGTCTTAAAACAGGCCATGACACATACTGGACAGTTAGCAAAAGGTCTTAGACCACCATAATAACAATGTCATTGCAGCCAGCGTCAGTAAAAATATAAACTTATTTGCAAGATGAAAATGAAACATGTACACCTACTGAAATAAATGCTTATTCCATAATTCCTGTTAACACCAAATCACTCCAGCAACGTGGGCCTCTGGCAGAGAGGTATTGGCTTCTTCCAATGTACCAGTTTCAGAAACTCACATTTCACAGCCTCTTATCTCTGCTGCCATCAAGAGAACTAGACAGGAATTCCCTTGGAAGTTGTTATCGCAGTGCCCTAATCAGTCAAGAAGGTTGCTGTTGGGCAGTATGAGGCATCCCCTCCATCTACAGGGACTTCATGGCTGGCCTCTCAGCACTCAGAGTCCCTGCTGGCCAAGGAAATGAAAGACCGTGAAATTGAACCCAAGATACCACATGGCAGGTCAAGAAAGTGCAAACTGGGCCACCAAAGCAGCCCAGAAACATACTTCAATGTTATAATAACATTTCTATTACAATGTTGAGACTGGAAAAAAGTACAATACTTAGATTTCAAAAAAAGTTTTGGATAGCCATATATCTTGGTTTACCCATGCATGTAACAACATCCTACAGGAGACAGCAAAGCCAAGAGTTTATGTATTTTGGGGGAACCATAGAAAAGCCATTCTTCCCCTCATTCTCTCTTCCTTCCCTGTCTGGCCAACCAATTTAATTAGTTCTAGCCAGAGCAATCAGACAAGAGAAGGAAATCAAGGGCATCCAAATGGGGGCAGAAGAGGTCAAACTATTAGTCTTTGCTGACGATATGATCTTATATCTAAAAAACCCCAAAGATTCTGCCACAAGACTGTTGGAATTGATAAACAAATTCAGCCAAGTCTCAAGTTACAAAGTCAATGTACAGAAATCAGTAGCATTCCTATATGCCAACAACAGTCAAATTGAGACCCAAATCAAAGACTCAATACCTTTCACAATAGCAACAAAGAAAATAAAATACCTAGGAATACATTTAACTAAGGAGGTAAAAGAC
>NW_012155729.1:5320768-5322618 GCF_000956105.1 Propithecus coquereli
GACAACTGCCTTGGCAGTTGGAAACATCGACATACTTCATATCTTAAATCAGGGAAGACCAGAGCCAAATGGATAGCATTAATGGACCAGAGGATCAGAAGGCTTTCTGGCACAAGTCTTAGTGTTCCCCTCATACTGACCTTGGCCAAATGCATTTCCTTTTGTTCTTGACGATAATAAAGCAAATAAAGTGCTCATGTTTGAAAAATGCTTCTAGCTTATTAATGCATTAGGAAAAGATCAATGTCTGTTGTACATCGCTGTGGAGACTGAAGTATGGAAAATCATAAACAGCTCAAGATTTGCAAGCATTTTACAATATACAGTCTAGATTAAGCTGAGGAGAATATGACCAAATAATAGACATTCTGAAAGCAACCAAGGAGTAGATGATAGCTATTCTGTTATTTAACTAAATTCCATCTGGGCATTTGGCTAAATATGACCAGATTTCATTAATACACCACAATGAGGAATGTTTCAGCTCACCATCTATAGTCACCCTTTTTTCAGAAATCACAGTGTGTGTGTGTGTGTGTGTGTGTATAATACACACACACAAAAACACAATTCTAAACCAGTAAGACATTATTCAATTTCTTTATTTTTCTGATAACTATTTGGCCAGGCCAAATGACTCTGTGAGAATTATTCATTTGCAAAGTTTTCCCTCTAAGACAACCCATACTATATGAATTTATATTAATATTTACAATAGTTGCAAAATCAAGCTACTACAAGGACTATATACATCAAGTGAGTAAAATGAACTATGTGCTAAAAAAGAAAAAAAAAAAAAAAGACAGGCAGAACTATGGAAAACCAGAGAGCATCTGCCACGAAAGTACATAGTCACTGCTCAGCAGCAATGAGATACTTATTGCCTTATGGGAGTGGGGTGAGCAAGCTTGAATGTGAGTCCAGTGTTATCAGAGTTTCCACTTCCAAAGAAATCCAGCAATCTGGATCTTCATATAAAATTATCCAATTTTTAAGTGTTTCCACAATTTCTTAGCTAATTGTGTAGCCCTCGGGCTGCCAGTATATAATCTTTGGTGTCTATACCAAAGTTACACAGGGGCTGTTAGAAGTTCCCTGATAGAAGCCAAGTTTGACAACTGTCTGGTTAAATTAATATGATAAGTTGGTATCTATTTATAAATTATCCTTTTATTTATTAGGCCCTCATTATTTCACCATAAATCAAATTACCTAACTACTTAATTGGTCTATAGGCTACATCTTGAAATTCTCATTTTAAAATGCTATTTTATAAGGTTGCAAGTACAATAATAATGTATAAAATATAAAGGTTTTCATTAGAAATCATTTCAAACAGGAGGAAAAATTTAATTATGCACACATAGACCTAGCACCTGTCAGTTAAGAATGCTGACATGTTTTGATACAAACAAGCCCTCCTAAAGAATTTCTTGCTAAGCACTGGTCTCCAATGGTATTTATAGCAAAGGCTTTCTTTAAATTCATCAATTATGTTTAGTAAATGTTTTCACTTTTTGAAGGAATGTCTTTCTGCCAAGTGAAATCTGCTGGAACCTGCAACTCAATTCCTGAAGTACAACTGGTGTATGTCCACTGTCACTAAGATTATACCAAACTAATCATCATTGAGAATTAGCTGACGAAGAATTTTTCTTCTGTTGGTCTAGACCCCTTCTCCTCCAACTGCTTGCATTATGTGGAAGAGAAGGTCTTTGAAGTGGCAAAAGAGGATGCTGAATGCTTTTTGGATAGTTCTAGAAGGAATTAGGTTGTAACAGTGCTTCCTTTGTGTCAATCCATCACAGAGTATGAGAGAGCAGAAGATGCTGCTACAATAGAAAAACTAA
>NW_012155729.1:5322668-5324965 GCF_000956105.1 Propithecus coquereli
TATATGCCCAAATCTCTCAAAGTGAAAGATTTCTTGTGACACTGTGATACTTATTTCTTATGACACTGGCAGCAACAAGTTAAACACAGTATTGATAGCAAAAAACAATGCACAGCACCCCACCGGGATGCTCTGTGTAAACAGAAGTACAAATGTTATTTATTCAAAATTAAAAATACCCTGTAAAAATGAACTAAATATGAAATTAAACAAGCTGGTTTTCAAGTTGCTTGGTTGTGAGCCATAGTCACTTTGTTTTAGTCAAGGGAGAGAAATACAGTGGAGGCTAATGACTCCACTGTAAGTCTTTAGTGGAATAAATAAGTAATGAAAGAACGTAAGAAAGGAGTTAGAGGGATACTCTGAAAGAGGTGGATTCAGACTCTGATAGGAAATAAAGAAAATACAGTGATTTCCATCCCCTTCTCAACCAACGCTATATACCATCACTAACCCCCATTCATCTACCACTTTTGTGAGGAAAGTTAGTAAAGGAAAAGTAAAGAAAAACAGGAGGGATTATGAGAGAAAGATATAAGCTCTGCAGAAATTTAAAAATTGAGAAGGAAAAGCAAAAAACAACCAGAGGGCATTCCCAGTTGCCTTGAGCCCTGAGACATCCGCAACAGCACATAGCCGCTGAGGGCACATTTTCAAGCCAATTAATATATAATTTTCCTCTCCCAGAGTTGACAATTAGACTCTTGAGGAATTTAAGACCTCATGAGAAAAACTGAGGTAGAAGAATCATGAGTGGCAGTGACAATAAGAAAGTGTGTATATATAAATAACATTCGCTAAAATTAAAGAGACAAGACTATAAATGACAGACATACTAAATAAGTAATGTTTCCTATACAATTAATTTCCATTTATCATCCTTTGATCTCTCAAATATTTTCAGAATAACCATTCTACCTGGTTCCAGCAAGATGACTATAAATTCAGTTTGCTTTCATGCAGAGAATATGGGTATGAAAGGCATTATTTTTTTTCACATCTGTTTTTCAAGCCAAATATTCAAAGATATTTTTATTTTACTACTCTGAACAACTAGCTCATAAGGAGCCACTCCAGATTCATGTTTAATTGACACATAATATTAAAGATTGGGGGAGAGTTATACATATATATGTATATACAGTTATATATACATCTAAACATATCAAAATTTTCTGTCAAAGAAACTCACAATTGGGAAAGTGCAAACTCTGAGGGCCAATGCGAAAACTGTACATCTGACATATCATGGCAGGGTGAAGTTCATAGCACATATTTTTATTCTTAAATTAGGAGGAGTGAAGAGTGTTAAGGAATATAGGAAACACCAACGGTATTTCCAGGTGCCAAATATAATCTTGGCTGAGGAAAGTCTGTTTTTGTACCAAGTCATGAATTTGCTGACAGACTTCCTGTGTATAGTTATTACATGAGGGGTTAGTCGGGAGGGTAACTGCCGGGCTGTTCAGAATGGTCCTCCATGCCAAGAGGAGTCTTTCAATTCCAACATGTGCCAAGAAAAAACAAACACACTTTCCCATTCACAAGGCAGCTCAAGCCTAGATGTTGGGAGTAAAGACTCCAGTTGTCACTACCTCACACAGGAGGAGGCAGAATTTCCCATGAAAATCTTCTTGCAGTTTTCCAAACCAAATTTTCTTAATCTTTCCTGTCAACTGTCTCTCTCTCCCTCTATTTTTGAAACGCAGCCTGGCCTAAATGCAAATGTCAAAATATTTTATTTATTTACATATATTCAGCTTAATTCCACAAAAATTTGAGGGTTGAAGGAATGGTTAGAAAGGACATACTAATTAAAACAGCTTCAAAGGATCGAAACATAGCTAAATGATTTTGGTGTATGTTTAAATCATGTATTAATCATTACACATGCAGTATGTATCACATGTCTGATACTTAGGAGGCACTCAAAAATATTAAGTGAATAAATATATAAATTTACAACATATAGTCATGTATTAATCAGTGTTGGTTTGTTTTTCTTTTGGTACCTTCTAAACCTAGAATGTACACACAGAAAGATACAAATTTCTTGTCAATTTTCTCAGTAATTCTTACTTAGCATGTTTTTCTTAATGCACTAGTATATATAACTTTAGCAGGTAAAGAAAATTTGAAGATAACAAAATAGCATGATGTACTGGGGAAAAAAAGAAGTTGGCTGAGAGTTAGAACCTCAGAATTTAATTTTAATTTTTCAGTACTCATCCTAGACAATATAATAGAAAACAGCACTTGATTTTCTGGGAGAACCTCAGTTAGATATTAAGAAGTAC
>NW_012155729.1:5325284-5327395 GCF_000956105.1 Propithecus coquereli
GAGATAAAAGCCATGACTCACATTAAAGCTTCCTTGCTCTACAGATGAATTAACAATTAGCAAGGGGAAGTCTTTCGTTTTGGTCTCCTGATAGCTATCTGGACTATTAAACATGTGAGGCTTGCATAGGAAATTACAAAGGCTTCCCTCCGTTTCAGATTCAAGTTAAGTTCAAAATACAGTTGTGGATTTCTGTGCGTAGGACATAATCCCCGAGAAGTCCCTTCTATATATATATTTTTTTTCCTTTCCCTCCATGGTGTGACTGACTGCTCTTGGCTGGTTCCGAGGCTCATGTGCTAAATTTATAATCTGGATTGGAGCCGAAATTGAAATGACAGAAATTTGAAATAACCATAAACAAAATATTTAGCAGGGGAAATGTTGTTCTACCAAAGGTAAAGCTGCTTCATGTGAAGCATGGAGCCCTAATCTATGACACATACAAGTACAAATTAGGTCATCTGCAACAGGTGACAAGTTTTAATTGAATGTCTTCTGTCTGCAATTCTGACAAAAGGTGAATGGAAATAAATGAGTCTGGCAAGACAGCCCTGAGCCTTACAATACCCAATATCTCATTATTTTTAAACAGCTATCTATAAACTGATGCTGACAAGCCTTGAACCTTTTATTTCTGCTCAAGATGAGGTGGCTGTGAAGGGAAGGAAAAAAAAAAAGAAAGAAAGAAAGAAAAGGGGCCACTAGAACATTACATTAAACATGCAATACCTACTATTATCACTTCCCCAATGTAATTAAAGGAAGTCTCCTATTCAAAAGGCACTCTTTCTTGGTTTGATGAGAGACAGAGAGAGACCACGCGCTCACGCGCACATGCTTGGCCTGCATTTGCTAAACACAGGGGCTTGACTTCAAAGAGAAAAAGAAAGTGTCCCCTTTCCTTCTTTTGGCCTGTTAAAAATTTCATAAACTAGCGAAAAAGATAGGACTATCCAAACTATATTTTGTCTTGTTACTACTTAAGCCGGGTGGACTCTTCCCTTTATCCTTTTCGAAATTGCCTTCCCATGTGAATAAAGTTATGAATTAGTCGGTAAAGACATGAAACGGGGTTGTACATCAACATCAGGAAAAGTGATTCCACTAATTCACAATTAAATGTGACACTGGCAGCAATAAGTTTAACACAATAATAATAGTAATGACAGTGCACAGCACCCCATGGGGAAGCTCTGTATAAACAGAAGCACAAATATTATTTATGCAAAATTCAATGCCCTGTAAAAATGAATTAAATATGAAATCAACCAAGCAGGTTTACAAGTTGCTGGGTTGAGAGCTTATAGTCACTTTGTTTCATTTGAGGGAGACATATACAGAGGAATATAGCAGCGTCTAATGAGCAAGAAGCAGACAGATTTCAAAGAGAATATAGGTTAAAAAAATAAATAAATAAAAGGAAATAGGTGGCAGAAAAAGGTGGCATGTGAGCCAGGAGGTCATTTGGTTTCAGTATATGTGAATCTAGATCACATGGGCAACCCAGGAAGAGCTTATGAAGCTCGAAGAGAAGCTTACGGAAATGCTAGTAGGGGAAAACTTTAAGTCCTGGCCAGTTTGTTAGTAATTCACTAAAGACAGTAAAAATGCATTACCAGATTCAAGCAGAAATTCTGAGAGCCAATTACAAGATAACAAAGAGAAGCATGGTGTTTAATACTGTTTCTCTGGTGACCATTATAATTTGGCAAAGTTGAAATTCAAAATAAAGTAAATCTAGTACAAAGAATATATTATACACTCTCAGGTCATGTGTAAAGTGAATTACACTTAACATATAAAATATGTAGGAAGGCCAGGCGTAGTGGCTCACACCTATAATCCTAGCACTTTGGGAGGCTAAGGTGGGAGGATGGCTTGAGGCCGGGAGTTAGAGACCAGCCTGGACAACATAGCCAAACCCTGTCTCTACCAAAAGAAAAAAAATTTAGCCAGGTGTGGTGGCACATGCCTGTAGTCCCAGTTACTCAAGAGGCTGAGGCAGGAGAATCACTTGAGCCCAAGAAGTTCAAGGCTGCAGTGAGCTATGATCATACCACTGAACTCTAGCCTGGGTGACAGAGAGAGACCCTATCTCAAAAAAAAAA
>NW_012155729.1:5327670-5329755 GCF_000956105.1 Propithecus coquereli
AAAAAAAGAAAGATTTTAAGAGTTGACGTTACCTACCTAATAGAACATTTCACATTGCTTCTTCTTCCAAATACTGCATGTGCCTACATTGCCACAAGGGAATTACAAATCTTATACATTGTCAGAATTTACAAAATTGAGAAAGCAAGAGTAGGGCAAGGAGGAAAAAAAAATGCCGTGAGGCAAATAAACACCAATAGAAGTAAAACAGTTCAGCGCAAGGTCTTCTTAGGTCAGCATATTTTAAGCCTACATTTTATGCCCAAATGCAAATTTTTATAATATTCTATAGTCCAAAGTCCAAAGTATTTTTTACATTTTTAATAACACAAAGTCAGAGGCATTTCATAGGCTAATAAAAAATCTCCCCTTTAGAGAATTACACAGGATACTCTAGCCTGCTTTCCTAATTTAGAGATAAGACATTTATTATGTTGTTCCCAAACAAAAGTTTCTAAAAAGCATTACTTCATACAGACCCCTCAACGACTTAAGAAAAATGCAAATGGTCATATTAAAAAGTAACACTTATAAATATTTTAAAGTTAATAAATACTAAATAAACATTTGTGTTAAATAAATATTATCAAACGTGGATTGTAGCTGAATATTGGCAGCAGATTGGAAAAGCAACACTTCTGGAATAATTGGGTAAAAAAGATGAGAACTTTCTCCTGCACTGTATGTTTTCCTGATACTGCAGATCCCTTTGCTGCCTAAGACAAGCTCCCTCCTTCCCTTGAGGAAAAGAAATTTCTAACGGCGCCCTTGAATTCCCCTGAGATTTCTGTGAGGGAACCATCATACACAGAGGATAGAGCAAATCCCTTTGAGGAGCTGTAGGAAAAGAAGCAAAGGGAGATTAGCGGTATCAGACACAGCAGCGGGAGTTTTAGTGGCAGCCTCTGACGGGGTTCTCCTTCGGGACAATATCCTGACAGAGCGCACCAGGTTAACCAGAGTTGCTGTGCATATTTTAGGCTTCTCAGTAAGGATATGAGTGAAAATTATTTGTATATTCACACGTATACTCCAAGGAGAATCTGTCCTCCCTTTATTTAACAATAGTAAATTCTCGAGGATCGTATAAGACAGTAGTAAAAGAAACCAACCTCTGGATATTTTGTCTAATCATATTGCCCCTTCTCAAAATAGACAGTGATAACGTTAAATGTGGCTTCATGATTTGGTCCCTTTCTTCCTGTTTCAACAGTCTTTGACTCCTCAAACCTACCTCTCCCTACCAAGCAATGTCTTCACTGTTAATTCAATGAATCAATCTGTGCATGAAGTATCTTGGAATATACCAAAATAGTAGCCAGTTACTAGCAGTTGTTGGTTATTGAGAGCTTATCATATCCTAGACAATGGGTTAACAGCTTTACATATATTAACACATTTAATCCGTACAGCGACCCTGTGAGGCCAGTACTATTATTATCCCATTTTGCAGATGAGAAAACCGGAACTAGCAAGAGTAAGAGGAAGAACCAGGAGTGGGAGTTGGGGAGAATGGCTGCTGAACCCACGTTCTTAAGCACTATGTTCATACTATTTCTCTGCCATCAAAGTTTATTTTTGGAAAAGAACATTTGGTATATATTACAAAATCAGAAGCGCAAGCAGATGAAAACCAATCATTAAGGGAAACAATACTTGCAACATGATATGGGGCACATGTAAAAGGCAGGCAGAATGATCAAACTAGCAGGAGGGGAAAAAATGCACACTCTTACGCAATGGAAGGGCTATTTCGCATCTACTACTCTGTAAGGGGACTTCATTTAAAAAAGTTTAGAGTCATGAGACTGTGAATAAACCAAAAGTGATAAAATGATTCCATCCCTCTGCTTTTCCACTGAGAGAAGAAATCTTAATTTCCTTGCTCCTCAAAATATCACTGCAAATTAAAGAAGGTGTGTGTTTTGCCAGGGCCATGGAGGGACAGCAACATTCCAGCCAAATTTTACAGTTCAGAAGGGAGGCCCACACAGCTGATTTTCTGCTAGATTCCCCTGGTCAGTGATTACATTTACTTATGCTGGAATATCATGACAACAATTCAGGAACTTTGGAAACTGCTTG
>NW_012155729.1:5335100-5337102 GCF_000956105.1 Propithecus coquereli
TTATTATGGATTTTGTTTTTCAAGAATAAGATACATTTAAAGAAATGTGGGAAAATAAAGAATATGGCATAAATTCTGTAGATTTATATTGTCACATTTAGTAAACTGCCAACAGGCTCTGAATTTTCCTGTAAAAGTCTTTTACATGGAATTGCGCCATGTACTACTTTTAAATTATATTCTCTAAATCTGAATCATATCTTGCCTATTTAAAGAGAACAAAAAGAACAGATTTGAATTTAGAATACATAATTGTAAAATTCCTCTTGAAATCAAGGAGTTAAGAACAAAGGAGTAAATAAATCCTAAAATAGTCACTGAATAAATAAATGAGGGAGGAAACCTGATTTAACATCTTTAAGAAAAAAAACCTTGAAAATTAAAATGTTACTTATTTTAAACAATGTCGAAATAAACGTCTGAAAATAGTTGTTCATGAGATAAAAACAGCCCTATAATATAATTTACTGAATAAGGAACATAAATAGAAATATAGACCGAATTACATAAATTTTATCAATCCCATTATTCCAATAATGCATATATAAAAATAAAGCTAACCCCTTTATATTTAAAAAGTTCTTCTTAAAAAAATTCTAATAAGTAACAATATTCCACTTTTCATATAATGAAATGGGAATATATACAAATTATTCGAAATCAGAGGAATGGTTCCTTAATTTAAAAATTCAAATCTTTACAACTTTCCTGCTTCCCTGTATTGCATAAACCTAATTTCTGAAGCTACTTGGATTTCAGCTTCTTTACCAAAACAAACGTTAGAATAATTTTTTCAGGACTCTGGAATAGAACTTTAAAAATATTCGAAAATAAAGACTTCTATAGAAATCTTTGCCATAGATGAAACAACTGCATTTTAAAAAAAAAGAATAATGTTTTCTTTTAAATCAAGCCTAAAGCAAATTAATGGCAAAGTTAAAAGGTGCATCAACTTTGGCCATTAGAAGAATATGATAATTATTTCAAATATATAACAATTATACAACTATTAAGTGAAATTATAGAGAACTCTTATGTCAACTGCTGCTTGTACAAGGAAACTGATAGCCTACGTAACTTTTGGGCTTTCCACATTTTCATTTATTTACACCATCATGATACCTAAGATGACATTTTATCCTACTTGCAACTTTGACATCCGCTGTCCAACCAAGATGAGTGCGAGTTTAATAAATAGCACCCCATTACTGATACTTCAATAGAAATTGGGCATTATAAACTTTATAAAGAAAGCAGTAGCAATTTTACTGAAATCTGAAAAAGAAGCATTTGAACCTTTGGAGAAAGAGTTAGTGAATTATAGATCTGAGACCAGGTTTCATGGATTCACTATGAACTTTCATTTTAATAGTTAAAGTAGATGCCTATCAAATTGCTTATGAGGAAAAATTTATGGAAAATAACCAAGAGTAAAGCTTTGTTCTTATTAAGAAACATGAATATGTATGTAATTTTAGCCAGACTAAATTAACCCAAAAATGAATAAATAGAAAAATAAGGACAATAATTGTTGTCACAAGAGAAGGCTTGCTCCCTTCCCCCTCTTATAAAAGCATTTATGTTTAGAGTTTCGAAAAAATTCACATTTTTAAATAAAACTATTTGGAAAGAAACAAAAGGAAAAGAATCTGCAAGGAAACCATTAAGGAGCAAGAAACGTGTATAACTCCCCCCACCCTTTAGGAATAGACCCTCTTAAAGCAAGAATAGTCTGCAGGCTAAATACAGTGCTTGATATGAACATAATGCATGAAAATTAGTGTCCATGCAAGCAGTATGTTATTGCTGAGGTATCCATTTCCTAAGCATGACTCTTTATTTAGAAAGGTTACATGGAGCCATTAATGCTAATTTTATATTAAACATCTTTTGGAACTGTATGATCTCTGAAAAGAGTAAGATCCTATTTTAGCAGCAACAGTGTAAATAGAAAACAAATATGAAATGTGTCATAGATAGTGGCGTGAATTCCTCTGTGTCT
>NW_012155729.1:5337778-5374397 GCF_000956105.1 Propithecus coquereli
AAATAAGAAATAGAGAAAGAATAAAGAAAACAAAAGCAGATAATTCATTCATTGATTCCCATCCCCGCAAAACAAGCCCTTTAGAAATCTGTAGGGTCCTTCTCTGAGGACTTGCAGTGAATAGCAACAAAGTGAAAGGCAGGAATCCATAAGACAAGTACGTATCACTGAGCTTCAAGACTGAATATGGGAGAGGGAAAAAGAAGATAAACTCAAAGCAAATGCCAAATTTTAGATCCTGAAAGAAAGAAAAACAGTACTCCTGATCAAAATGGAGAAACTGGAAGAGAGACCAGTTTCTAAAGAAAGATAAGAAGTATGGTTTTATGCATGTCAAGTTTGAGATGATTTTGGAAAATCCAGGATATATCACACAGAACTCAAAACTGAAGTTCAGGTAAGAACAAAGGACTAGCATTGTAAACCTGAGCCACCAATACAGATATTTGAAAATGTAAGTATAGATTTGTTTTACAGAAAATAGAGTTAAAAGACTAGGACCAATCTTGGGAACTAGTCATAAATATAGAGGAGAAGCAATAATCAGAGAAGATAACTAAGAAAGGGTGATTTTAAAAGTAGGAGGGGGAAAATTGGTGACTACTGTGCCATGCAAACCAAGGGAAGAAAAACCATTAAGATGTGGGATTCATGGAAATTCAGCCCAAATAATGGAAAGAGTAAAATTGAAGAAAAAATATAACAGTGACAATGAAAACACAGCAATATTACTGTAAGGAATGATAAAATTGAGTATCTTAAAAATAGTATAAATGCATATGCTTCAGGATTTTTTTCAACTTTGATAAAAATACATTCAATATCACAGATCCTTATATAAACCAAAACTCTTTTAACAGTCATGATTATTATTAATAGTATGACTAATATATAATGCATCATATCAAAAGGAAAAATATTACATCCTATCTTACTGCTCTGTGTGTATGACGGGTTGTGTGTGTATTTACTAAACATTATTAAAGGTAATCTTTAGTGTTTAGGTTGCAATATATCCTTGTATTTTCTTTAACACATTGTGGAAAAAAACCAGTAAATCAAAGCCAAAGGACTGTATATCAAGACACGATTAAACTATAAAGAATTTTAGTAGCCTAATATCTTGGTTGGTTGATGAATACGTCCAGGTGGTGGCAGGGTGGTGTGCCCAGAGAAGGCATGGAAGCTCTGTGCCCCTCCCAGTCAGTCTTGTGGGACTGAGCCCTTAACTTTTGGGATCTGTTGATAATTCAAGGCAGATAGCATCAGGATTGATGATTGAAGTGAATTATTGGACAACCGGAGGACTGGCTGGTGGTGCTGAAAACATCCCAGAATGACAAAAACCCAATAACAATAGTATTTAGAGCTTGGTTTCTTAATATCATTTTACACCACAAAGAACTACAGCTCCTTGGAGAAATGGCTGACACTAAGGCTGTGGCATGGAACACATAAAAACAAAACCTGGAGTCATCCTTCCCCTTGCCAGAAAAGGAAGAAAGTGAACCAAGAATGACAGGGATGTTTCAATAAGTCATCAGAGGTCAGCTTGAAGGGGATCCCACTGGATAAATCTGGGACAATCTGGGCATCAAAATAAATAATGACAGCAATGGATTATAACTCACTGAATAAAATAGGAATCCATGAGTCCATACTGACATAAATAAAAAAACTGATGGGGAATGGAATAATTACGTAGTCTCAAAGTATCACACCACAAAATTCTTATTACTCTCAAAGGGGAAAAGAGCAACTTTACAGTGGAGAAGCCTGGGAGATACCCCCAATCAAGTGACCCAAGCTAACGTCATCAGTAATGAAAAAAGGGCAATCTTGTGCCACCTGATGTGACGCAAGGAGATCACCGCATCCCTTCTGCGATATCCCTGGTAAAGATGCATAACCTGAACCTGAAGCAACACCCTAATAGCCTGATCTGAGGGGCATTCTGCAAAATAACTGGCCTGTAATCTTCAAATTTGCTGGTCATGAAAATCAAGGAAAGAATGTAAACTTAATTAGAAATCCAAATTTTGTTGCAGTGACATTATATCGCTCTTAGAGTTTCCTTAGGGTATCCTTTGAATGTCTTTATTTTTACTTCCACGTAGCTCACTCTCTCTTCCCTTTCAATCCCTCATTTTTCCACATCTCTCCTTCTCCCCAGACTCCAAAAAGTTAGTGTTACCTGGGAGCAATATTACCAAAACTCCCATTTAACCTCCGATAGATCTGGATTTTTCCCCACACCCTCATCTGTTTGTTCAATTGATTTTAATGACATTAGCGTTGCTACAACTTTAGGATCGGGCTACCATATTGTCAGAGGTGATAATCTGAAGAGAATTTCTATAGTGCTTTTCAGTTTATAAAGCACTTCACCTAGCTCACCTCATCTCATTCTCATATCCACTTTGTGAGATCGGTATTTCTTATGCCTCTCGTTTTACAAATAAGGAAACTGAGGCAGATTCAATCCATTACAAGGTTGTGGATTACAGTAAATACTTCTAACATCAGTACCACATAGCTGCCTTCCTTAGATACAAGGGACTGTCTGCATTTCAGCATTATAAAAAAGAAGAAGAAATCTATTAGAGAAAGAACTGTCACTTAAATAAGATGGTATTGTTCGGGTTGCTCAATGTGAATGAGTAACAGTCACTATGCCACCTCAATTAACGAATGGAAGACTACAGTAATCTATCTTCTTTTCCATTGTTGCTTAGCTTTTTAACTAAAATAGACAGTCCTTTATTGTTAATTGTGTGTGTGTGTTTTTAAAGAAGAAAAAAAAAAGAAAATGAACAAAATCAATTATAGTTGTTGGTGAATTCCATATATTTGAGGCACAACTTTACTGTTTTAATTAAATGGAAATACAAGCCCATTGTTTGAAAAACAATAAAAAGACAATTCAAACCCTGACACTGGCCCTCCCCCATACCCCAACCCCGTCTTTTTAAAGTGGAATATTTGTGACAACCGGGCTAACCACAGTTTAGAAGACTGGATTCTGATAACAGCCAGTTGTAAACAGGTACCTGTATTCTAATTGTTCCTCTAAAAATACAACTAATTACAAGTCTACCACTTCATACACTCCTGTAAAGTTTGGATAGTTATCTAGTTGAACGTAAGTTGACAGAGTTGGCAAATATGAAACCAAAAGGAACTGTAAATAAGTGAACACATTCCCAGTGAATGATTCTAGGATTTGTTTCATTTATGCTGACTGTATTTTAATAGAAGTATGAATCCTGAAACACAAGGGAAACTTCTTACAAGTAGTATAAGGAAGCAATTAATGGTGACATTGTAACTTCAGATTTATGAGAGTTGGGGTCAAATCCCTGATCCTTCACTTCTCAGATGTGTGACCTTCATCTTTTTGGGCCTTAGCTTGCTCATTTGTAAAATGAGGATAAAAAGAGTCTCTCTCAGACACATGATGTCTAAATGAGGTATCTTTTCGGTACACAAAATGTTAGCTGTTATTACATTTACAAATACACTTTGCTATCTGTTAGACTTGTTTTGGTTTTTCAAATTCCTTCGTTTCTAGAAATTAATGCAATTTGGGGACAATAATATTATCTATACCTCTTTGAACACTATTCCAGATTGGAATATTTTGACAGCAGCGAAGTGCCCAAGAATCTCTCTTTGCCCAGTGGTCACATCAGCCCTATTGTGTGGCCCGGGATCCAGTCTAGAAGCAAGACCTTCAGCAAACTGTCTTCTGTTACCCCCAGCTTTCAAAGGTGTCCTCTACCTCCCCCTCACCAGCTGACCAGAGAACTCAGCATCCTAGAACCAGCTAATAAAATGTGAGCACTCAATTCACAATGAAGTGAAGTGGAAAAAATGACTGGTTTGAGTTTGAATCATAGCTCTACCACTTTCTCACCATGTGACCTTTGTATGGTTCTTTAACACCATTGAGTATCATTTCCATCCTCTCTTGGAGAGTTCAGGTGAGGATTTAGAAAAACAACACTGTACTTACAGCACTGTCAAAGGCACAGTAACTGGCACATAGCAGACACTTAGTAAGTATTAATTCCCTATGGCCTTCATTTTACTCCTTCCCAGGAGGAAACACACATGAAGGAAACAATTGCAATGCAAAGAAATTAGTCTTTATTGGTGGGACATGGGCGCTCAGTAGTACTTTGGTAGAGAAGATATTTTGAGGCCTGGAGCATGTCTAACATTTGTCATATCACAACAAGCAACCACTTAATCCATCCTCCAGAAAGCATCGACTAGGCAGATTATGGCTAGAGGTGATGTTTCCATAAACCTCTCTAGGAAAAGTCCTGCTGTGTGAGTACTTGTTTGAGAATAAGAATCTATCTCTCCTTGTTCTAAGAAAGAGGACAGGGACATTGTTTTCTAGGCAAATGTTTGAAAAGAGAAACTAGTATGATTAAAACTAAACATTATGTAGCACATTTTGAAACATATTTAATAGAAAATGGCTTATTTTTTTCAAGGATCATGTTATTACCTGAGAAGGCTTACTTGATGTTTAAAATTCTCGAGACCTCATGACGTTCAGCTCTCATCACTTTAAGAACTCAGGTTAGCTCAAAAATAACAGGGCCATGATACATATATAAATAGGAAACCCCAGTGCAGCACAACTGCTATATTCTTATGTAATCAATCATAATCGGATTTATTTATCTTTCCACTTGATAAAATATATGCTGGAAATTCGTCGAGAAGCCTGTACAATAAGAACCTGTTTAAATTATTTCAGATAATTAAACATCAAATAATTTTTAAAATAAACTGCTAGTATCAAATGTCAAATGCACAAAATGTCAATTTCTCAGAAAGGGTGCGGCACATTTCATTTCTATTATGCTTTTAGCACCTTTTCTCTATTTCTGGAGAAAAATAAATTTTGAGAGAGCCTAATTAGCTGTCTCTTCAAGTACAACTCAGTGAAAAAGCTAAGGGCATTCCTGGCTGTTTCCTCTCAACTCTGATTCCTAAGAATGCTGAATTTATGCTTAAACTGCCTCAAAGCCCTTGGGATCAAGTGCTGATTTTATTTTCTACAATGCAGGATTATGAAAACAATTATACAAAGCATCAATAGCATTTTTTCTCTGCATAATTTTGGCAGAAAAGTGGTAGGGCTTTAAAAATAAAACTCAGCAACAAGTTGGGTGTTTTTAGTTGTGTAAGAGAAAAGACAAGGGTGTACACTGCCATGTTTCATATGCATGATTTTGACGCACGCTGCCCCAAAGCCAATTTAAAGAGCAATCAGGGATTACCAGCAACTCCGTTTTCTCTGGATAAGAACATGCATTTCTTACATTGCTTCCAACCCGTACAAGCCCCATCCCTGGGGTCAACTGGCTTACCGAGAAAGTCGGATGAGGTACAACATAAAACACGATTACTGCTCTAGTTTTCCCTAAATGCTCTAGGTAGCCGTCACTTTACCCTGTGTACACCGCATTCCATTACTGCCCAAAGTAATAAAGACTTCTGTCACTGCGAGGGCTTTTCATCTTCAGGGCTCCTTTCTCCTCTCCTGATAAGACTGCCAACTCTACTCTCTGTAAATGAGCTCATGTGAACACTTTATTTTCAGTGTGTGAAAACAAAAAGGGCCACTGCCCAGCTTCAGAGATGGAGGGGGGGTAGTGTTCCGTCTTCAAAGTCAGAGGAGGATGTTTGAAAGGGATTGAAACTGACCCAGGGAACCTCCCTTGGAATAAGGGAGTTAAAGCTGAGCCATTATACTCCTCCACTGGCCTCACTTTTATTTCACAATGCCTGAAGACTTGGGAGTGCTGGGAGGGAGAGTGGGAGGAGAACAGACCAGCTATCTCTAAACCAATTTCTGTTCGTGAACATTAAACATTTGCATTCACTTTGGCCAACACCACTAGCCAGTATCAATGCTCCAAATATATGTGAGCTGAACGGTTCACATGTGGGACAGATGGCTAAACCATTACAATGCAGTCAATTCCGAAATAAGTGAATCCCAGCTTAGGCTTCCTCATCCAAACAGTAACTAAATTTAATTTTTTTGCAATCAGTGGCATATGTTTGCATCTGTCTACAATATGACTTGGGCCAAATCTGATCTGGCCATGGCATCCTGAGTACCAGGGATATACAATTCCTGGTGTTTAATTGATTGCAGACACCAGAGGGGGACAGGTTAACTAATTATGGGTTTACATTGTTTTTTTGGACCCTTGGGTATCTGCCATGTTTGTGATAAAGGTAAGGGCTGCCGACCAACTAAAGGATTTTCTCTGTTGTATTTCTAAAATACTTAAACTTTCCCCATCCAATAATAATAATAATATTAATGGTGATAATAATAAAATAGTAATCATAAGTGAAACACACATTTAATTGTCTATTACATCTAACAGGAATTTATCTGTTGGCTTCATTATATTCATCCAGTTCAATTTATTCAAATATGTATGAAGCGCTTATTATGTGCTAGGCACTGTCGTAGGCAATACCACAGCATTGCTTCCATGGTTCACAGTCCAGTGATGAGGCAGATACACAGATAAATAATTACAGCTATATAATGCTTGCTTTTTAATAAAAGCATGGGCCAGGCCCGAGAAGAAGCATAAGAAAGAAAATTTAGCTCTTCCTGGGGAAGTCAAGGAACATATTTGGGCATCACTGTATTGAGTTCTGAAGGTGTATATGCAGATGAAGAAGATGGAAAGACATTTCGGTCACAGAGAATAGCTGTGGCAGAGAAGTAAAAACAGGACCTGGAACTGTGCTGTCCAACATGCATAATAATATAAATTAATTAAAAGAAAATTTAAAATGCTGTTACTCAGTTATACTGGCTATACTTCAAATGCTCCATAGTCACATGTGGTTAGTGGCCACCATATTGAATAGTTATGTGCAGTTATGGAACACTCCCATCATTGCAGAAAATTCTGTTAGACACTGTTGATTTGGGAATGTAGAATATTGCCAAGTGACAAGCTATGAAATTTGAAATATATGAAGGAATCTGGTCTTGTAGATCCTGAGAAACTACTCAAGGAAATGGGGGCTTTAGTGTATAATACTTGAAGAGCCACTGATGAATTTAAGCAGTGGAATATGTTGTGTGGATAAATGAAAAAGAGAGAAAATGGGTCACTTGATCATGTTTGTACTCTAGAAAGAACTTCATTCAACCTGCAGTGTGAAGTGTGGCACATATATGTATATCCACACTCACACATACAAATACCAACCATATATACTTTTCCCCTCTTTTTTGTCTCAGTGAAGAATAATAATAATGAAAGTTAATACCTATCGAATGCTTGCTGTAGAACATGCACTGCCCTGAATACTTCATATGTATTAACTCATTAAGATCAAGGAGTAAAAGGATAGCTTAGAGAAACATGTTGACTTCTAAAGGCTAATATTTCAATTTAATCCTTCATTTAGATTGTTTTATGGGACTAGAAATATAATACTGTGAATAGAAAAACTATAGAAAAACACAGGGACAGGTAGAATCGATGGTGTAATTTATCCTGCCAACCAAACTTAGGCTTTAAGTAGGTTATCTTGGAACCTGGGGACTGAGTTGATTGCAGCTGCTACATGCACCTGCAAATAGATAATATGGCATTCATGGAAGTGCCAATAAAAATGTCTTGAGTTGCATTAATGGGAACTTCTCTACACAGAACATTCAACTAAAAACCCTGAAGGAAATTGTTCATATGGAACATCTATCTTGTAAATCTTCAAGAAATAGAGGCAACAATTAGAAGCAACAATGAGCGGTACATTCTCCATTAACGGGCATCTCACTTAAATGATGAACTGAGGTGGCTGGATGTCTGGCCAAATCTCAGCTTTCTTTGTTTTCTTGGGAAGGGTATTTTGCTCACCATCCTAATCACTTAAAGTCATGCTGTGCCCCACAGCAAGTTAGTAAAATATGCTTTCTTCTTTAATGGCTAAATTCGATACAGGTTCAGATGGGGGGGGGGAAGAGGCCTAATATGGTCTGGGAACTGGAGCTGCTTCCAAGCTGCTCTTAAACTTCATCAATATCCCATAATTCTCTGAGTCAATCAATCAAAAAGAAATAATTGAATGCCTACTGTGTGCAGAGGTGAGCTTATGGCATATAAAGACATTCAAAGCTCTTAAAAATTTAGTTAAAGGAGACAAAACCCATATATAGGAAGAAATATTATAATTAAAAAGCAATACATAGTCAATATTTAAAACAATATGTTATAAACTGAACCCTTGAGTGCTAGAGGGACCTGAGAATTTAGGGTAAAGTAATGAGTATAGTATATGAGGTTAAGAAAGGAAGACTACTTGAAGGAGACTGGTTGCATTAATAAATGAGGTCGTAAGGAAGTGTCAGAAAACCGAACACATAGGTTTGGATATTTATAAGGGATTTCACTGAATGTTTCTGATTTATTTTATAATAAAACCAAAATTAAAGGTTTTGAAAATCTGAAAAGAGACATAAAAGATAAAGTATATTAAAACTAGTAGTAGTCCATAATTCATTTTAAAAGAAAGAACAAAAACACATCAGCTATTACATGTCCTAATACCTCACAAATGAGAAAAAAACTTTATACAGAGTACTTTCCTTACAATTTCTTGAAACTTTGCTATTTACAATTTCTAATATAATTAATGGAGTGTTTATAGTGTTTAATGCTGAAAATCCTCCGATCTAACTAATTTTTAAAATGAATTATTCCACTTAACAAGGAAAAAAATCCTTTCGATTTTTACCCAAGTGCGACAGTTCTCCAAGTATTCTACATTTTCAGCTATTATCCCTTTCTTACAAAGAGCCCACTTAATAATGTTCACTCTAACAACCTCATTTATTTTCCAGAAAATTAACTCAGTTTCAACCCTGATTAATGATTTCATCTAAATGAATCAAATTAAAAATTGAAAATTATATTTCAAAAGCCAAAGAAAAAAAAATTGACCATTTCCAGTTAACAAATGATCCTTTCAAATATTAAAAGATGACCATGAAGAGTGCGTGATAGTAATGAAATCTGGCTCGGGCCTGCTGCTTATCTGGAGTTCATGGAGGAGAAGAATTAACAGGGAAAAAAAGAGAGAGAAAAGAAAGAAAGAAAAGAAAAAGGTATCCTATGCATTTTTAAAACTGAAATCCCTTAGGACACCAAACTGACTTCCACTTAGGCTTTGCCTATAATCAGTGTACCAAAATAATATGAGCATTTCCCTGTTAATTAAAATTGGTTGGGCTGGAGATGCCCCTCAGCAGAAGGAGGATTAGGAAGTCACACACACTAATAGCCCCTGTTAACAAAACCTAAACCATGCAAAAACACTTCATGCTACGATGTCTTCTCTATGAGCCGGAAGCAGTCCACGAGCAAAACAAGCAACTAATTAGGGAGAAACCTCTGGTCTGATATGTTATTTTTAAAAATCCACTTTGGGCCAGGGGTTGGGGGAGGGAGAGATGACTGGGCAGAGCACTGAGGCATTTTAGGGCATTGAAACTACTCTGTATGATACTATAATGGTGGGTACATGTCATTATACATTTGTCAAAACCCATAGAATGTATAAACACCAACACTAAACCCCCAACATTAACCATGAACTTTGGGTAATAATGATGTGTCGATGTGGGTTCAGGGACTCCAACAAAAGTACCAGTCTGGTAGGAAATGTTGATAACAGGGAAGGCTATGCAGGTGTGGGGACGGAGGATATATGGGAACTCTGTACGTTCGGCTCAATTTTGCTGTGAACCTAAAACTGCTTTAAAAAATAAAGTTTATTATAAAAAAAAAAGACAGACTTAAAAATAAACAAATAAATCCACTTCTGAGGTCTATAGGATTACTGCATTTATCCCAAGTCCTGTGAAAGATCTTCACACTTATGGATTACATCACTTTCACCTGGATTTCCTTATTTAATTCAATTTTTAAAATGCACATGCATCAAGAGTTAACAGCGCAGAATGACTGGCCTTAAAGCAGGTCACAGAAAACATTTAAGTATGGCTTACAGGTTGTATACAGGCTGCATCCCGTTTCCCTGACATACACATATTCAGCCCAGCTTTCCCTTCCGAGCACTGATTGTTAAAGATAAAATAGTATCTCGAACTATGAGGGAGAACAAGCTGCTTCTGCATTCCTTCCTCCCCAACCCAATTCTCTACTGGGATTTGCCTCCCGTCGGTGGCTGAGGGCCTTGCTGAGGCCTGGAAAGCTTGTCAGCAGCGCAGGTTGCAGCTGCAATTGCGATTGCGATTGCCCGGTGGGGGGTGGCAGGGGACGGCTCCCACCGCCAGCACCAGCCCACGGCCACCCTCAGGCTGCCCCCGGGCCCCCGGGTGGGCGCCAGGCCAGGGATCTGCTCGCACGACCGACCGGCAGCTGGGTGGAAGGGACGCCCTGTGAAGGATGACTGGCCGGCAGCCAGCGCGCACCCCACGGCCTCCCAGGGACTTCCCGGGAGCCACCGGGGAGGGCGCTGCGCATGGACAGTCCGCGCCGGAGTCCGGGCAGACAGACACGCTCCCCAACAGCCAAGGAGGGAACTCCGGAACCCAGGGCCTGAGACTGCACAGAACACGCCTTGAGTGTTAGGGAAACACAGTGGGTATATGATTGAAGACATGTACTGAAGAGTATTCATGATCATGAGTTGTTTGGGTTCTGACCGAGAAACAAAGGACTTCAACCGAATAAGCAAGGGTGTGCCTTTATTCAGGGCAGCAAGCTGGTGGGTTTGGGATTTATACATTTAGTGCAAGTTGATATTCCTTAGTTGCTTTCTCTTCAGTGGCTTGTTTCCCACGTCCCTTGTACTGGCTGTTGTGCCCACTCCCCTCCTTGCCCATAAATTGGAAGATTATTTCATTAATCATCACAATAGGAGGCAGATATCACCTACAATTTACAAGGGGAAATAAAGATACAGGATGAAATGGCTTGCATCAAGACAGAAAAAATATAAGTTATATGGCTCCTCAACTATAATTAGTTATCTACCAGGCTTTCTATAGCATACTTCATAAGATTGTACAATTTTTTAAAAATGCTATATATCTTTAAAGACTGAAATCCATTCAAAGCCCTTACAACTGAAATGGCCTTTGGGAGAATTATTAACTTGCCTTCAATTAACAACAACAACAACAACAAAATGAAGGCTCAGAATAGTTGAATGACTTGTCCAAGGTCACACAGCTAGTAAATAAGTACAGGATAAAAATATATGAAAATGGTTGAATACATCCTAGTCTTTCTGGGTTCTAATTAAATGCCTCAATTTTAAATATAGTTGTTGTTTCACACACAGTTAAGGCTGTTATCCACATTAGCAAGAAAGTACTGTTCTGAATACAGCTTTTGACATTTTCAGGGATTTTGTAATGATTAGTAGGGACAATGAGGAATAAATAGTTATGCTTTACATACAATTCCTCTCCCATTACATTTACCCGAGGACGCTAAATGCTCACAGACCCTAGCTTGCCATGAACCTGAAAGACTCTTGACTTTTCTAGGTACATGTAAGTTTTTGATTTGCAACTTAATACAAAAAATAAAATTTTGCTTGTGAAAGCAAATATTCTTCAATACCAAACATAGTCTGTTTCTTTACACTTTTCAAACAACAAGGCTGGGATAAGAAAATCAGAGCTAGGGCCAACTGTAACAGGTGATAATAAAATTTTTCCATGAACCATTGTGTCAGTATAATCCCTAGCCTGATCTGGAACACTTTGGCCATTTTACTGCCAGGCCTCCCTGGATTATCTATTCCAAATTAAATGTTCCCAAGGGGATTGCTGCTTCAGTGCAATGGAGAGAAGATCTACAGGGATTATTTTAAAATTTCACGTATATGAACTATGTTTTCAAAATCATGATATAATGAATTGCCTAGCCAAGCAACATCTTCACAGTTTCACAGAACACTGACACGATGTTCCACATGCTCAGGTTCAGAAAATAAACTCACTCTAATTTAGTCTTTAATACTTGATCGATAATCTGACATTGTTTTCATCGCCTACATGAAGGAAATTAAGACAAAATAATTATTCAGCTGTATCACAACCTAGTTGTAAACTACAACTATATAGCACCGAGGAAAATAATAGATGAAGATATTCAGTTTAATTTGATTGCTATAGATAGCAAAATCTGATAATAGAGATCTCAAAGCATTATCTTTTTACTTGAATTACTAGATTTAGCTACTACCTATATTGATAAGAATAACCACATTAATTTTCTTGATTTTATATTTGACATTACTAAAAATCCCATTTTAATCATTAACTGTGCTGAAATGACATTTTTAAAGGAAGTTAATCTATGTAATTTAAAAATATTTCATTTTCATAAGCATTTCCTCTTGTTCTTTTTAAACACTAAACTCCTTTGCTTACTTTAAAATATAACTCAAAACCCACATTCTACACAAAGTTTTTCAAAATCATCTTATTCATCCATTCTCCAAAAGACTGATACAACCCATGAATTGACCCTAATTTTCATTGAAGTAGCTTGCAAATATTTGGTATAACTTTACTTATATGCCTTATCTTGGTAGACTTAACTGGATGCACAGAGATTTCTATTTAATCCTTTCCAGAAAAAAACACTATTGAATGCTAAGGACCCTGTGAATATTCTACAAAAGATCATTCACTGCAAATCAGTTTACGCTGTTGACATAAACAAAAAATAAAAAGCAAAAGTTGTTCATTGACCTCAGTAATTTTCAAGCCATTCTGTAAAACTGAGACTCTCAGTAAAAAAGATAGAAAAAATTGTTTTATTTATGCCATAACATCCTAGTCACACATTCTAGCACCCAGTGAGAAAATGAGGATGTAATATTAAAAGCCATAGTGTGTATAAAATTAGGAAATTTTTGTTCCACCTTTTACTGTCAAAGTCCAGACAGTAAAAGAAAAACCACAATAGGCATTTCAACAGGAAGACTTTAACATGAAAAATTAACTCAAAGGGTATTAGAGAATTGGAAGAGCAAAAATACTGTAGGAAGCAACTGCTGCCTCTGGAAATTGTGGAAACAAAAGGAAGAATTCAGCACATCACAGAAGCTCAGCAAAGAGGCCCTGGGGCTGACACCCAGACCTCTGAGGAGTGGAAGGCAGTGGCCAGTGCTTGGTCTTCCGAGGTACGTGATGGGGCTTGATCTGAGAGTGCCCGAAAAAGCTAGAAATTGTGCCAATTGTCTATGCCAGGGCAAAGGGCCTTTGATAGGGTGGCACTGTCAGGAACAAGTCAATAAGAAACACACGTAAGGATCAAATCCTTTCTCTCTCCTCCTATCTTGAGTCCCAGCCCCCACATCACAAAGAAGTGAGTTTAGAGCTCAGAGACAATACCTTAATAAAGGGCAGAGAGGCTTAAGAGGGCTTTCATAACTGGATCATCAACCTCATCTCTAAAAAACAGTAACCTTTCTATAAAAGTGCATCCTATGACATTAGAAAGGGATTGGGTCACTTTCATGATCCAATAATCTGTTGCTAATACCTAGCGTTCACCCCCTAACTACCCTGTAAACATTCTTTTCCTTGGCCTATAGCATCTAAAATATTTATCTGTTGTTCCTTGATCTAAACACGTATTCTTGACCTTTTAACATTAAAAGACAAATTATATCGTCAATTGTCACCAACTACACAGTAGTATTTTTGAGTAGATTGAACACATCTTTGGAATATATTGAAACTCTAGCCCTCTGTTTGGCCTTAGGGCTTCTTTGGCTTATCACCAGGTGGACAGGTGGATGGCAGGAGGAGGGGGAGATGCTTCTATGGGAGGGAGGCATGAATATGTGTATACAATGAGTCTGCGACTATAAAGAGAAACACAGCACAGAACTAGGCCAGAAAATGTAACCAATAAACAGAGCTTAAACCGGACATAACAAAGGACTTAAGTTTTCTTCTTCTTCTTTTTTTTTTTTTTTTGCATTAATGTTGTTGGTCCAATCTGTAATGTTATATGAAAACAGAACTGTGGCATGTGAACCCATTTACTAAACAAATAGCAGCTGTAGTAAAACATCTGCTTGAGAAAGAGGAAATATAAACTCATAAAATCAAATGAAGGCAATGTGATTTGTACTTTCACAAATATGCGAATACTAGACATATGGAGCAGTTTGTAAAAGATTATCAATCATTCTATTAAAAAACAAAGTGTGAAACAGGTAACATTATGATCTTCACATAACATATTAGCCAGTAGCTGAATAAGATTTTAGAAAACAGTATGGGAATGTTTCTCAGGAATGAGAATAGCTATTAACATCTTCCTTGCAAAAAGAAATTTTAAAAAATAAAATAGCAATTATATATAAAAATAACGATATGTGTATATTTATACTGTCACCAATAGTAGGATGACTGGTATAATATAATTATACAAGATTAAATAAATAAAAGGAAAGAAAAATTATATGTAGGACTTGAAAAAGACATTTTGTTATATTATGCACAGACTTGTCTCTAGTTCATTACAGCCAAAATGATTTGCTTTCTGAGAATCAACCGTTAGAAGAACTCTAATAAAAATTTCAACGAAACCATGAAAGAGAAAAGTAAGCAAAAGACTGGGTTTCGTCCTTAGGCACCCAACCTGGAAGAAAGCAAAAGTCAATAAAGAAGAGAGGGCTTAAATTTAAAAAAAAACAAAAAACAAAAACCTTCTGAAGAAGCTGTAGGTTATCTTCATCATAACAAGAAATCCGATTTTTTTTATTTATTTGCAATACTTTACTGCCCCTGCTTGCCTTCTCTTTGATTCGCAAAGTTTAAGTTAAAACCAAAGAAAGACATAATACATCCAAAACCAAAATCGCATCACCAGTATAAAGCAAATCAGAGAGCAGTAATAAATGTCAGAGCTGTAACAGCAAAGGCAGCAGCTAGGTTCCTTTCCTCCCCCCCACACACTTAAAAGTGAAATACCTAGCTGTTATCTTGGTGCCTGCAGAGCCTCCCCATTGTAGATTCAATAATACAAGAGACTTCTTATCAGCAGCTGGGGTGACTGATTGGAGCTGTGATATGTTTAGACAATGCACTGTATTTAACTGAATTTACAGATGCCCCAACTCAGACGTGGTAGTAAACGCCAGAGACTAATAGGAAATTAAACATGTACAATGGACTAACTCCATTTGCTCTCACACAGTGTAATGTGTTTAGTTAACTTACTCATAGTCACACTTTATCTTTTTCTCTATGGATTCTCTGGGATATGTTTCAAATTGGCCAGAGATTAAATCTTCTTTTCAATTTTTTTGTTACCATTTTATTGCCGCTCTCCCTTATTATTGGCCACTCTTTCTCTTGCAGAGATAAGCTAAACAAGATGACCCTCAGTCCTCCCCCTCCAACCCAATTATCAGATAGTCAGCAAAGAATGCAAGGGTACAGAAGATTCCATAATATTAATATTAATATAACATGAGAGGAACAAAAATCAGTCACTTATTTGAAAGCAATGGTGTATTTAACTCATTTGAAATTTAAATGTGAATTTTAATGTACCTGGTATGTAACACATACATACAGAAAGAGACAATGTGGGAGCAGCTTGCATAGGTCAGGTTGAGAATTATTTTAACTCTTCGTTGTTTCATATATTTGCCAACAAAAACAGCTTTGAGTAGACATGTGTCTACATAAATGTGCAGTGCAACTGTTGAGCGGGGAAGGAAAAGGTATCACTATGCTCTGGTACTTTTCATCTGGTTAACAGAGGAAGGTAATTCATCATTAGATAAACCCACAGATTGATCTTAGATCTTCCAGGGAATTGTCGAAAGAGGCTGCTCATGGAGAACTCTCTCATTATATAATAGCAACTGAATCCATAATGGTTTTATTGTCCTTAAGAAACTGTAAAGAATTTCTATATTCATGAAAGCACGTTACCTAGAAAGTATCAAAGAAATCTCTTGTCTATTCCAATCACATTCAGATGTCTGAGAGGGTTAAAGATAGTTCCATTCTGAATGCTGTCCACAATCCCTACACCCCCATGACCCCGGCCTTGAGAAAAGCGGATGGAGTTAGATGTTGAAAACCTGGCCACCAAGGCTGACATGAGTACAGGCTTGGCCATGATGAATTCTCTGATACTTGTTTACATGTATTATGTAGACCAGTAAGAATATTTTGGCAACAGACTAACTTACACAATAAAAGTAAATGAAATCCAGAGCCGGCACAATGGTCAGGAAAGGTGGGCAGAGTGGGTGGCTGTATGGCAATTCGCATGCTTAAAACTCTAAAGAATGTAAGATGCTGTAACATCTTTCCAGCCAGTTTCACGCCTGCTTCTGAAATAGCAATCCCTGGACTTTACCCTAGAACAACTCTAATCTGATACATCAGACGACCCAGGCCAAGTGACCATGACCTTAATATTACATTTTCTTCTCCTTTATACTCTATTTTCTCAGTTATTATTTTTACTGAGAACAAGAACTATTTTATCGGAATTTCACATCTAATCAAGTATAAATACTTAAAATGGAAAATAAACATGAGACTGTGATGATCGGGTAGTAAGTGCACGAATATCATAGTCCATTTCTTGAGTGGCTTTTTTAAGAAGCAAGGATGGTACCAAATGAAAACACTAAAAGCACACGTAATCACACAAAACCACTAATAAAATTTATATACTTAAACATCCTAAAGTATTATCCCCCCAGATCAAAATTTTACTCTGTTGAAAGAACAGGGTGGCATGATATCAAGGAGTACTAATGTCATTTGAAAATCAAGTTATAATCAAATAACCAGTACTCAGTAAAATGGACTTCATAGTAATCATTTATTTCTATAACTGAGCAGTCCAATAAATGTTACTTCTCTTAATCAGTTCTGATTGGTATTTGCTATATGAGACACAGACAAATCTTTGACCAATCTTTAATTAGTATCACTGATGAAATATTTATTCTTTTAATTTGAATTTAGAAACCCAATAAAGCCATGTTTGCATCTTTTATCAACTTAAATATTATCCTCCTTTATTGCTTTTGTCATGACTGCAGATTCTGAAAATGTTCTCCTGAAACAATGCGTATTTCATGTATGCAGAGTTACCCCCGTCTCATTGCTTTTAGGGCAAATATTTAATATAGGCATTCGGGTCATAAATTCATTTCAGTCTTCTTTCTGAGGGGATCATGAAGTAAATTTCCTCTAAGTGGCAGGAGAGAAAAGGAAGATATTTTTAGACATCCTAAGACCTTCTTAGGGAATCATAGATTCACTAAATCATAACCTAATCCTCCCCAGAGCTCTGGTGTCCAATTCACAGAAGCAATAGAGCTGGACAACATTACTAGGCCCTTGTGCATGGAATGTGGGATATTCTGGTGCCCAGACACTGAACTCAGAAGCCAGCGTTCTATTTTTGGCTCTACTGTACTGATGAGTGGCCACCTTTAGCTTAACTGGTCTTTCCAACCAGAGGCACAGTTACACAGTTCCCAAGTCTGATGGTTCTTGGGGCTCTGAGCTCATTTAAAATAGGTAGAAATCACCAAGCATATTATTAAAATCTAATGAAGCAATCAGATTGCATTGTGTTACAAAAACAGCTTTACCAATTTCCTCTAGTACACAAAACACCTCCAAAATTAGTGTATCCAGAATAATGTAGCAAAAAAAAGAAAAAAGAAAAAAGAGGAGGGATCGTATTTCCTCGAAGAGACACAAATGAATGACATCTATGCCTTCCCTATTGCTCAAAGGAGTCTCCGGTACACAAATACCTTTCTCAGTTACTGGTTTTGAATTTGCTTTCACCTTCTTTTTTGCATTCTTTGATCTCCGATGAAAGCTACCTCCTTGTAACAAAAATATTCAAAAATAGGTGTTTAGTAATGTGTAGAACATTAGGAGTTCATAAGAGCTATGCTTGTTAATCTGCTGCACTTACTTCAGTGGCACCATGGACCTCTGCTACGTCGCACTTTCCTAGTTACATTTATTCTACGTTTACTCATGAGATTATTTGATTTGTGTCAGTCTTATACATTAGATTATGAGCTTTTCCAGAATATGGATCACGCCAGCTTTTGTTTATGATTATATACTTAAAGCCTACAACAATGTCTGTCGGGCACATTCACATTCGTCAAAGGAAGAGAACACAGACCTTTGCTCAAAGAAGCCAACACTTACTCTGTGCTTGTCTCGAGAGAGCCTTTGATTGTATCCCACCTTTATCTACCCTGGTGAGCACATTTCACTGTTGCCAGAGTTTCTGCAGCAGAGCCCTGAACCGTAGGTGAGCACAGTCCCTAGTACTTCTACATTCCTACTTCTAGAAATAACAAAAGTAATAACCCAGGTTGTGTATTTTGGCAATATCTGTTTATGAAAAAATGCAAAGTGGGACCCCTAACTACATAAATCACATTAGATAAAATGCAATAATCCATGATTCACTAAATTATCTTAGCTAAAAACTTTAGAAGTAACTGGCCTATTTTTTTTCTTAAAATAATCTGCCATGAAAAAGAGAGTAGACATAAGTATAAAAATAGCATTATCGTTGACACATCAGTTAACATATATGTTGTATATGCTGGCATTTCTTGTCAAAATCTTTATTAGAAGTTAATTCTGTCAAACAAAATCTTGGCCTACAATTCCATTTGGTGGTGGCTGTCAGCTTGTATTTTGCACATTTCGGTATTATTTAAAAGTACTTTTCCATATTTAATATATGATGGCTTACTGTACCTTTCCACTGGCATTTATCACCTCTCAAGAGTGATCAGTCTCCACGAAAGTGAAGTTCACTGTCACAGAGGGGCCCAGCCCTCATTTATTTCCCTGTGCAGTGTTTGGTACAGAGTGCAGTGCACAATAGCAGGTGTGCCTTCAATTTAGAGGTCACACATTTTAGCATTAGAAATATAACTTATTAAAATAGACTTGTCATCTTTAAAAACATAAAGTGCCCTTAGACTAAAGTCTAGATAATTGCACAAAATTCAGTGCGTATATTTTCCTTTGCTCCAGGTTCCAAAATGATCCTAAAGATGCTGCCGTTTCCCAAACCAGAATTTCTGTTGTTGGCAGGATAACATTGAGTTTAGAAAAGCATAGGCCTACAACAGCCCCATCAAGCAACTATGTCCTTGCCTAATTTCCCCATATCTGTAATAGGCTAGGTGGAAACAGCTTCAGGGCTTGAAGGCATTTAAAGAATATTTAGAGGAATATTTTTTTTTTCCATTTGGCTTAGCTTCAGCACGGTAAGATCATCTGAAGCCTCTGATCATTAGTGTTGTGAGGGAGGTGCACTGCAGTATGGGAGAACAAGTGCCTAAAGTGCTGAATTTGACCTTCCCCACAGCTCTGCCACCTACTAGCAGCTATGTGACGTAGGGGAGGACACCCAAACACTTTCTAACCTCAACTTCCTCATCCGGAAGGATATCAGGATAGTAAGTGCTATAAAAAAATATATATATATCTCCTATTTGTTGACAATATTGGTCACTTACGTGCAAAGCAATGTCTTGAACTGTTTTATATGTATTAACTCATTTATCCCTATAATAAACTTACGAGAAAAAAAGGAAAGGAAACAGCAGCATGAGTGGTTTACTCAACCCCAAAATGGCAGAACTGGGGTCTACTCATCATACTGCCTCTGATAGGTATAACTAACATTATGAAACTCACCTAGGACTGAGTTTGGCACACAGTTGGTACTCCATATAAATGGTAAGTTCTATTTCTCTGTTCCTTGTGTTTCCTTTTCATGTAAATCAATAGTCAAGATTCTCTTAGAGTAACCTGAAGAACTAATTCAATTGGTATAACAGATCCTAGCAGGGGGTCACCAGATACCAAATCTTATAAAAGCGTATATAAATATAAAGCAAATGTAACACACATATAAACACACACATATAAACACACACACACACACACACAGTCAAATAAGCCTCCAAAGAAAGTCTCCTGGAATATCCACTGCCAATGAGTTTATCATCAATATGGATGGTGCAGGGACTCAGGTCACAAAACTGTGCTGGGTTTAGGGGAAGTGAGGGGAGGAGGTCAGACAAGAATAAAACTTATTGCCTGCCCTCAAGGGCCTAGAATCCACTGGGGGACTCCTTAATAACTCACTGTAATATATTTTGTGCTATGCTAGAGATATGTAAAAAAATCCTATGGGGAGGTAGAACAAGAAACAATTAATTCTGCCTGAGGATTCACAAAATAGAAGTGATTTCTTCTAGATATGTTGAACTTCTCCAGGCAAAGATGAGGGTGAGGAGGCCATTCCAGGCTGAAAGAATGAAGGAGCAGAAATACAGAGGCACGGAAAGCATGCTATGAGCAGGCAAGTGGCTAAAACATACCGTGCCTAAAGGAGGCTAGGGAGATAAATTAGGTTCTGATTGTGAATGGCTGCTTATATGATCACCAGGGAACTTGGACTTTAGCCTATGCAGTGCAAAGGACAGATGGGAGCAGAAGGCACCGAGGACATATAGACCAGTGGATGATTTCAGTAACCCAAGTGAGAAAGGGAAGCGATCTGTGCTAAAGTGGCAAAAGGGATGAATAGGAAGAGATGGGTTCAAAACATGCCCTGCAGATAGAATCTACTGGGCTTAGTAACTGAAGAGATGGAGGGAATTAGGAATAGGATGACTTCTAGGATGTGTCTAATGATAGTAGTCTATGTACTTGATTCTCTTAAGACCTACTCTTGCTCACACAGGAAGGATGGAAGGAAGGAAGAGAAAGAAGGAGGGAGGGGCAAGAGAAGAATTGCTTCAATTCTAGGGTGCCATAAAATTTAAGTGGACTAGCAGATATCTTGGGTTACAGGGAAGGTACCTAAAGAAGCTTGTCGGCAGCCTTCATCACTTCCCAAAATACATACATAACACTCTTTACAGTTCCGTCCTCCCTTCCTCTCTTTCCTCCTCTCTCTCCTTTCCTGCTTCCCTCCCACTTCTCTGTGGTCTGTCCTAACCCCAGACATATGACAGAGCTTAGCCCCATGAGGCGGGAAGAATCCATATAATCTGCCCTCCCATTTCACTCACGGTAACATTAGTGTCAAAACCACGATTTACTTTACGCTCCTCACAATCCCATTATAAAAATCCAGGTTCTTCCAAAACTGCTTTGTGGGACTTATTTAACCTAAAAGCTCAGTGATGTTTACCTCTGAGCCTGCAGCAGCTCAGTGGAATAACTTAATAAATGGAAGTGGCAGAGACACCTTTATATTTCCTATGCAAATACTGCTTAGAAAAGCCATTAATGGGAATTATGGAAGGGGAAAGCCAACTAAATAACATGGGCCAGAATAAGCAGGATGACTCAACTGGTCTTCAGGGGCTTCGCCTCTGCTGGTAATTTTATCAGAACCACTACCAGGGAAGAAATTTTTAGCTTTTAGAATTGAACTGTAAATTGTTTCTGCTTTCCATGGTATCTTAAAGGAATTTCAGGGGGAATTTTTCTTTAGTTAGGGAGTGATTCCCTGTGGACTAGGGGAAGTCTTTTGGAAATTTCTGGGTAACTATTAGGGATTTTTCCTGAAATGGAGTCTTCCTTAGAAATCTTTTAAAATATAAATTTTTAAATTTATATTGGAGAATTTCTGCATAAAGATCCATAGCATCCTTCCAATTTTCTGTTTATAGGATTCATAAGAATATTATTGTACCAGTAGCATCTTATAATGGTGAAAAGTGTTTCTACTTATTGTTATGAAAGCCCCTACTGCTGCTTTTATCTCCACAGTTAAAAAACTACCAAACAAAGAATGTGTTCTTGACAACTCTTCATAACCCAATTTATTTTTGGCAGAGGTGCTATGAAGTTTTTCCTTTTTATTTATAAAAATATATTATTTGTGATTCTGGGAAATAGACTACAAAGGGATGTGGAAAGCACCTTAAAATATTTATCCATGAGACCATGTAAAGCCTCATAATAACTACTGTGATATAAAGTTTATTGTGTTTAATCATTACATCATTTATTTGATTCAAAACTGTGTGCCTCTCTACCTATACCGATTTTAACAAAATAGTATTTTACTGTTCACATCCTCCTGAGAAAACTCCAGGTTACGTTAATAATGCTAATCATTCACAGTGGCAATATAAAATCTCTTTTAACATATATTCTCTTCTGTTGCTTCTCTTATAGCCAATGTTCAAACACTAACCACAAACACACAAAAAAGTATTTGAAAGATGATGGACATGAATGAGAGAACTAGTTTTAGTTTTCTGAGAACAGGATTGTATGCACAAAGCTTTTATTTTATTGTTAACCTTTTAACATAAAGAAGTTTCCTTCTGCTATTTTCCCTGACTTGTCATAAGTTTCATGGGAGAGTCTTTTCTTGGTTTGCTACTTTGGTGTCCTGGTATGGCTACGTTGTCCAGGCTGCACTAAACTATAAGTCCCTTCTCCCTGAATTCCACACCCTGCTTTACAAAAACACACCATTTTGCAGATCAAAGAGAGACGATTTATGCTTTCATCCAGCTGACGGACGATTAAATTAAAACAGATCAGCAGTGCGGTGCATGGGCAGGTGGCTCCCACCACCACCGTCGGCCTCAGAGCGATTAAATTGTGGCGGAGATGGAGGGCCTTCCGCTCCCATTCCCGCACTTACAGATCAAACGGTGACAAATGAGATGTTACTGCTCTTGTAAAGCAAGGCTACAATCTGTCAAAATCCAACATAATTTGTGACCCTCTGTGACATCCTCTTTCTCTTTTTTTTTTTTTTTGACATTTGAATACAGTGATTGTAGTAGAGTCAAGTCCATTTAAGTGAATATAGTCAATTCTATCTAAAGGAATACAGCCTGTTAGCTCCAACATGGTAGCTGAATATATATCTGGTGAGTACTCCAGCGACCCTTTGTGTTAAGTGCATACCATTAACAATGAATTCTGATTTTTTCCAAGTTATATAATTTGATATCTTGACAGCCCAGACACTTAAAGCACTACTATTTGTTTTAAATGGCTTTATTTTATTGTTTAAATGTCAGTATCAAAATAAAGTAATGCATACAGTCTTGTCAGTTCCAGTGCAGGGGGAAGTATTCCTGTTGAGAAGAGTCTTGAAAGAGTTGGTTCTAAAAATGGACTCAAAAGTCAATTGCAATGTCTCTTGGCTGAATCCTTAAATGACTCATGAAACATATTTATACTGCATTTTCTGTTTAGCTGGTGCATTTAATAAAGCACCGAAGCATAAACAGCGAAGGAAGCGCAGCATCTTAACTTACTGAAGTTGACATTATTGCCAGGTTCTAGAAATACTGACTATGGGAAATAATTGAGAAACGCACGATAGAGCCCATGGCCCATGTAAATTAACAGACCTCTCGGTGTGTTTTAATCGTCTAATCTGCTAGATTATTATAGGTGGCTTAGTCATAAAGGGGGAAAATAAATTCAAGAGATTCATTGAAGATAATTTCTAATATTTTAAACTACTAGAATGGCAGGGAGAGTTGATTCTCTCATGTGTCCACTCCATTCAGACCTGTGTGGGGGTGACAAGCCTGTCACATTTCAGAACAAGCATTGACTTTCTATTAATATTTCAAAGTGACTCAAGATTTTTGTTGACCACAAAACTTTAGACAGGTTAACCCCAACCTTGAGGGAAATCACTCTGAAATAACTTTGTTTACAAAGAATAACAGTATACCTAGACACCTGGAGCACTTTTTTCCTAAAGAAATAGGATTATATTTTAAAATTCTTGGGCATAAGATATTTTTCTACTGCGTAGCACATTCTGTGATCTTCATAAGTGGGTATGTTCAGGTTATTCAGCTCATCCTGGTCTGTCTCCTTAATTTTGGGCTTTTTTACACACATTTTATAGTAATTGTCCCATTTGATGTACAATCTCTATTAATGACTTTGCTTCGGAAACCCAGCTAGCTACAGAGCAGACCCCAGTCCGTGGCATTTTGAAGTAATCAGCTGGGACTGAAAAGTCACCTCCATTTTTTAGCACATGGTATTGCGACAGACACTAATCTACCCTTATCACGATGGACCTTTTTATCCTCTCCAGGCTTTAATGCCTGTCATCACCCTATCGTTACCCATATGTGCAGAGGAAGAACACAGCCCATAAGACCTACACACCTTGCCTATGTTAAAGGAATGGTTCCCACCTCAGTCTGATCACATTATAGGAGTTACACGTTTGCTTTCTGTAGCCAGGGAAAGGCATCCCATGCCCCATAAGAAGGCTCTAGGGCCTCTAACCAATAGCTCCATTTTGTCAGGGGTATACTAAGGCGGGTGCTGCAGTGGGTGATCCCAGGAGATGGTCCACCAGATCTCGGCTCCCGTTACTGTGTGCCCACAGAGACCCAGCATGTAACTAGCACAAAGGTGCCCTAACCTGGGGGTGCAGTTGCCTTTTGTTATCAGTGAAAGCCCACCAGGAGTTTGGGAGCAAATTAAAGGTAGATGTTCTGCTCTGAACCAGTTGGAGGATGCGTGCACTGATACAGAAAATGCCTATCTGGCTCATGTCCTCTTCACGATAATTTTTCCCAAGTCAAAAAGTACCAGATGACAAATTTTAGAAAGGTTGATTTCTACTCCCCCTTCCTTCCAACTATTTCTCTACACTGTTTATAAATGCAAACGTGTTAGGACCGTGTGTGGATCTGTACCTATGGTGACGACAAAGGGCAGTCACTCAGGCCGGCCAGCTGGCCTGCGTTTGTTAACAGAGTATGCACTTGTACTTTTTGTGAGTTCTGTCTGGCTCTGGTTTCAGTAAAGGCCTTTGCTGATTTTATAGCCTGCCACAAACCACTGAGCTGATCTGCTCTCACTTTCCTCCCTCTTCTATTATCTCTAAAAGCACTTCCTGCTTTTGATGTAGATTTTCTATTAGACATGAGGGATATAGGGCAGGTTTTCACCCTTGCCTGTAAGCACAAGGGGAGGAAAGAGTAAGGTGGCAGAAATATTATTAACTTTAAAATCTTCCCTCTACCTTCAAGATGAGAATAAATGTCCCCCAAAGAGTCCCTGAGATATGCACAGACAGCTCTTCTTCCCCCATAGGAATCTCCTGTCACCTCGGGTTTTTTTCTTCTTTTTCTTCCTTTAATGGAATATAAGACTCGGTGTATTGTAGACATCTTTTCAAATGAAACTACTGTACTGCATCTGTCAGATGACACTTTCATAATATAAAACTCATCTGATCTGTTTCTTTTCAACACTTTCAATGTTTGTTATATGATGTCAATTATATCTTCACTTCCCTTACCCTAACAATTTCCCAGAGTTTCATTAGATTGGCCAGCTAAACCTCACATATTCACATTTAACTTCTCAAGCAACAGAACAGAAGTATATGAGTGCCTGATATTAACCAAACCAAAGGCCACTTGAGAATGCCACTAAAAGAATAGTGGCTGAAGGTTATAAATAGGTGACACTATTTATAAAGCATAAACAAAATGTTTCATGATGTGTAACATAAAGCCCAAGCAGTCATATTGTTAAAAACCTGTTCCTGTGCCTAAGGTCTACATAAATAGCAGCATGAACACAGTATAATGAGCTGCTTTCTTTGGCCTCAAGCTAATTGCAGACATAGAAGATGAAACATTTCCTACTAATTGCTGGTCTGTCTTTAAGAAAAAAAAAAAAAGTTGGGGGTAGGGGACTTACAATGTGAGGCAACATAGCAGGTTTCGAAGAATCCAAATTATCTGAACATTCAGCAATGATCATATATCGGTGGTACTTAAGTCCAACAATAGCATGTTGATAACAGGAATGCTAATCTCTTGGCCTTCGCCCCACCCAGCACTTGTTGCTCCTGAAAGATTAATGTTATCTCTCTATTTAAGTAACCCACATATACGTCCAAAATTAGACTGTAAAGCAAGAGCCTGCTTGGCTGGAATAAAATGGTTTTTAACATCAATTTATAAATACTCTGAAAATGCAAGTCACTTTCCCTCAGCTGAATGGCTAATGCATTATAAGATTTTGTGATACCCAAACCATTGGATGTCAGAAAGATTTAAGTTCAAATCAACATGCATTTATTCTATGGTACAGCAATATGGAAGGGCGATGGCATGAATATTTTACAGTAATGCTTCAATATTAAAATCCCCATATTGAGATTCTAGAGTAACATACAAATTATATTTAACCATCAAAAAATTCATTGAAGTACTTATTAGAGTATCAGTAATAATAGTCATTAAAATTTTATGATCACTTAAAAGAACACTAAATAAAGACAGTTTAGCAAATGCCCTATTTACATATTTTAACAAGACTCACATAGTAATATCAAAATCACATTGAATTTGAGAGTAAAATTAAACTTGCCCTCAAAAGCACAGATATATCATGGATCTGCTCTGCTAGGCTTGCTTGTTTTCCCAATAGCGGGGTGAGTTGCACTGATTCCTTCACTGTCCCTTTTTGGACCAGCTATGTTATTATACAAAATTTGACCAAGAGGGGTTCGATCTATTGATAAAGAACAGAATTAACTAAGCAGGCTACACAGGAACTGAGTCTGCAACCTTAGTCTCATTTGGTATCATGTTCTATTTTGCTCAGCTAAAAGCTTACAAATGTACCCACCTGATTTACATATATAAGTAATATTCATATAACTATTCGGACATATGTATGTATACACACATGTGACTTGCTTTCATTTTCAAAATTTTAGAATATTTTTGCAAGTTCTAGTCCTGAAGTGTCTGCATATTTAGTATACTTAGTTGATTTTTATAGCATCTTCAAAAATTGTGATTCTCCAAATTTGTACAAATCCAGGGTAGAACATAAAACAAAAAAAAAATTGGTAGAATTTGTTTTCTTTGCTTTTCATGTTTAAGGTTAGGAGTGATCGCTGTAAATTCAATGAACTTGAGGGAACAGTGGGTCACTAGAAATTCTCAAAGAGAGAAATATATGTAGGCACTCAGGGAAGATGGGTGGCCCGGGGTCAACAACCAAGCCTTCTGAGCACAGCAGTGCCATTGACATAGATCACTGTGGTTTCTTTGGGATATATGATACAGCGGTGAACACATCCACTAGAATCCTATAAGTTCTGACAGAATTTCGGACTCATGAGTGAGTGGCAAATTAATTTGGCTCGGCATTCAGCTCCACAAAATCCCATTAGGAAGAATAATAATAAAAAAATCACACCAATATATGAGTCCTTAGCTCTTTTCCTTGTTTAATACATTTACAATATATCTAACGTTATGAAATCAGAGAAGTGAAAGACTTCCTAATATCATACTGTTCTGATGTTTGGGGGGTGGTGTGTGTGTGTGCACACTTACATGAGGAAGAAGGAAAATTAGAGAAGTCGCAGAGACTCTTACAAGCAGAAATTTATTAAAAAAAATATTAAATACAAAATGAAAGTCATATGATGTTTCCAGAAGTTTCTCTACATAGGCAAAGAAAAGATACCATCAGAAATATTTGGGGCCACCTTTAATCTATCATGGAAAATAAATTCATCAAAAAGCCCATTATCTTCATTGTCCCTGTTTCCTCTCTTCAAAGAAATGGGAATTAAGGTCTCTTACCTTCATTGGCTGTCAATTAAGTAGGCTTGAGCAATAATTTACATGGCAGCTGTAGGAACTTTCCAGTTAGGACATTAGCTTTTTTTCCTGCAAAACTAATATTAAGCCAGAAGTATTTATATATTCTGAAATATATGCAATGGTGACAGAAGACAAAAGACTACGAGTAATACACAGGCCTTCCTGAAGCATGTTTACCTTCCCAGTCCTATCTTTTGAGGTTAATATTAAAATCACAACACAGAATGTTTTGTTTTGTTGAAGAGTTAACAGATAACCTGGGAAACTGATCTGATAATTGACGAATCCACAGAGTACACTCAATACATGTGGCCAGCAGAGAGTCAAATTTAACTAGAAATACCTAGTCGGCCAAATATCTTAAAATGTTTTTAAGCTGAAATGCTCATTCGGTGTGAATTAGAAAAGCCCTGAGCACACACTGAGTCAAGAAGATCCGTAGCACACAATTTCTCCACCTGTGGTTCTTTTCAACATTTCAAAAGTAAAAATTAATCCCTTTTGTTATTAAAAATCTATCTGGATACATGTAGAAAAGAATTTTCCATCTAACTTAGGAACCCTCCATTTTATAATAGCACATAGTATGGTACAGTCTTCAAAAGCCTGGGCTCACAAGCCAATGTCTGGGTCTGAATCCAAGCTCTGTAACTTATCAGCTATGTGATTATGATCAAATTATTTAATATCTCTGTTCCTAAATTTTCTCAACCACAAAATGGGTTGAAAATAGCATCTAATTCATAGCATTGTTTTGAGGGTGAAAAGACTTAATACAGATAAGCACCTATAACATATAGTCCGCTCTAACTGTAAACCATCATTATTACTTAACACATTTTAGTCCCCCACAACAGGAACAATTTAGTAGTTTAAATGGTATGCTGCTCTCAGAGAATCCTTTTTATTCAGGTTTTTATCCACTCACTTATTCAATTGTTCATTTTCTCAAAAAGAATTTGGAGAAGGATCCACCACTAAAGAACTGGTAAACCAATAAAAAGAATTAGTAAGTCCTCCTCTTGAAAATAAGCATGCATTTTGGTGGGTAATTGAATTAATATAAGCCAATCCTATCTTCATCTCTAATTTATTCACATTACATTGTTTTAACAAAATGAATAAGGGGTTTATCACTTATATGTGATCCAGGAAAATGCTTAATGTATTTTATTTCACCTAGAGAAAAAAAAAATGAAAGTCTTTACAAGAACGTACTTTCCTGAAAGGTGGTAATCTCCCTTCATCCCCTATCCTTTGATCTGTGTCTATAGTTGCCATTTGGAGCATCTCTTCTACTTAAATATTCTCCATTTTAAGAAAACAGTTCAAGGCAGAACAGTATTTAGAATGATGTAGAGAAGGGGATTGATCTCTAAACATGTTTGGCTTACCAATCTGAAATCTGCTATCCCTTGAGAAAATATCAATATTGACATCATGTTTGGACACCAGATGTCAAGATACAGGGTGTTTTCCAATGAAGATTTCCATCCCATTTTGCTTTTACATCGGCCAATGAATATGGATAAGATCCTGGAAGCAGCCCTGGATATGTATCCACAGCAGAAACTGAATGTAAGTGGCATGTAAGTGATATTTATGTATAAAATTTCGCTTACTTATTCTAGGCTAACGCACTCAAAGTAATTCATACTAACCCTGACCGAACCCAATCCAAATGGGCAAAAATCCAATTTCTTATCCAATTTAAAGAACTTTCTTTTCTTTATGTTGTATTGGAAAATTATGCCTGTGTAGCTCATGGCACTACTAAAAGAAACATCCCAATGATATGTGCTTAAAAGACCTTTGGCAAAAAGGTGCACTATGGAGGGCCACAGACAGTAATTATTTTTGTCAATTCCATATATCTCATCAAAAGGTGGCCATTTTTTGCACCTTTGTATTTTGTTGCTAGGTGAGGGAGAAGGAAATGGAGAAAGATTTTAATCCACATGTTCGGGGTATGCGATGATAAAGCCACGCCCTTTAGAAGAAAGGATTCCCTCAGATATCCCTCATCTCTAGTCAACATGTGAAGTTCTCAACAACCCCACTTCCACACCGTCATCTTGAGGAAGCAGAATGCCCCATGACTGATCAGGTCATTTGGGGCAGTTCATCAACCACAGAAGACAAAATTTTACTGTCTAAGTCATATTGGCTTTGCTGTCAGATCTGCAGACTGATGGCATATGGGGATTAATCTACTGCAACAGATGGCTCCACTGAGTTCCCTGATGAAGCGATTATTGCTCCTTCCAACAATATTCCCAAATCCAGTCAAGCACTGGGGTCAGGTTAATTCTGCCTTAGGAATGCTTCTCAAGTCCATCTCTTTCTTTCTAGTTTCACTGCCACCAACCTCATGTGGGGCCCTCACTGTTGGACACCTACAATATCTGCAGTGATATGCTAACTAGACTGTTCCTATACGTCTTTCTGTTCTCCCATCTCAGATACATGTGCACCCATGACTTCCCTGCACAGAGGCCTGAACTGGACGACTACTGTCTACAGGGCAAAGATCTGGCCTGCAATTCAACCATCACCTCCCATGACCTGGACCTAATCTCCAAATTCAGCCTTTAATAAAAACTTGGCTCCCACCAAAATGATACTTACTATACCCTGAAAACACCACAGAAGTTATACCTGTGAGACTCTGCTGACCACAGTGACCTCAATGGAGAAAGTCCTTCCCCTTGATCTCTGCAGTTCTAAGAACAATTCTTTAAGAACAGCAGAAATTCTACTTCTAAAGGACTGCTTAAAACACTCTGGTCAACTTTAATCGGTTCAGGAACTGAGCTCTGATAGCTGGCATCTGCCATATTTATATGGAACCTTGGCTATGCTTTCTGGAATTATTAGTATTCTTTTAGGCATTCTTTGATCCTTCTCAACTGAATCCTCAGCTCTTCAGAGACACAGACTCCTACACTTGAAACTCCTTGTACATACCAGAGTGGCCTATGCATAATAAAAAATTTGTTTACTATGATATTAAGAGAAATGTGTTTCTCCTTTTTATTAAGCACCAATGGAAAACAAATTATTAATAAATTTATATATATACACACATTTCTCACAAGATAGTATACATAATTATTTCATTAGTAGGTCATAACTTTTACATAAAAAATCGTAAATTCAATTTATAAGCTCAGAATTTTCATAAAGAAGAAACTTAAATGCATATCAATCACTCTGGTTACAGATTTCTTTTTCAAAATAGTCTATGTTGATTCGTGCCTTCAAAAGGCTCAAATAAATTACTAGTATATTTTAAAGGGATTTATTTTTAGATGAGATTAGCATTTATGAGAGATATGGAAATAAAGGAAGGAGATATAATCATGTGACATAACCTAAATACCTCTTGTAGAACATGGCATGTTTAAAATAGTCTTCCTTTTTTTTTTCCTATAGAAGTTCAAAATATTTACTTCTGTAGTTACAGTTCAATGCAACCTATGACTAAACTTTGCAAGAGTCAAAATCATTAAACTCTACTTCTAAGAACAAGTATGATACATGGAACAGGGGAGATTTTGCTTTCAGTTATTATAGTGATTAGCATTACCCGTATAGGTAATACCATTTTTTGTTTGTTTGGTTTTTGTTCTTTTGATTTGTTTGTTTTTTTGGTAAATTCCTGCATCCTGAAAACCTGTGGCCCACAATCCCTGGGCCGCAGACCAGTAGTGTTAGGAACTGGCTGCACATCACCGCCTGAGCTCTGCTCACCCCCCTGCCCAAAAACTTCCGTCTGTGGAAAAACTGCCTTCCATGAAACCAGTCCCTGGTGCCAAAAAGGTTGGGGACCACTGCTGTAAGCAATATACCTACATGTTGAGAACAGAACATACTAACGTAAAATATTCGCTGCCCCTGCTCTTCTGGCAAAGCAGAAGTACCAATGACAAAAGCTCTGCTACTGATGGCCCAAGGAACTTGAAGAGTTACTTTATCAACTTTGAGTGCTTAAGGAAACTTAAAACTAGACAGAGGCTCATAAATACTGACAAGGATACCTAGACCATGTAGCACTGAAAATTTACCCATGTCATATTAAACTATTAACCTTTCTAAGAAACATAACCCTCTGAATGGTGTTAAAGTTAACAGTAACTCTATATGATAAACATACTGAGGATTTGCTGGAGTTGTATACAGGCTGGAATGGGCATAAAGAGCTTGTACGTGCACGTATAGCACAACACACAGAAACACAAACAAATGTAGGACAAAGACAGGTCTACTGAGAGCGGATATTTGTTGTGCTCAAGGGTATATATTCATGTGGCTCAAATGTGCTGTGCTGGCAGGATCATTATTTATGACTCAAACTCTACTAACCAAGTCTATATCCTCAGAAGAATAATATTTGGAAAATATCTGGAACACTTTCCTTTTCTGCAAAATATGCTAAACAATTATCATTCCCATTAAGATCTAGAAAAAAGCCCAAGGAAGCACAAGAAACCCATGAGTGACCACCAAAGACTAGCCTTGGTCTCTTTGTCCCATAAATCACAGGCAGTAGGATGTTAGAGCACTAAAAAGCTGAAGAGGAATAAATTCCTAGAACCATGAATAGAAACCTGCCTTTGTTCATTTCCAGCAATACTGTGAGTTTCTGTTACTATGTTCAATTATCAGTGCAAAGATGAAAGAGCATTCAGATACTTAACGGTGTCTAATAATAGTAGACAGTTTAGACCAGAAATAATTCCAGACCTCTAAGAAACCTGTCAAAATTTCCCAGAGGTAAGAAACAATGACCTATGGTAGACTGTGGTCATGACCCTGAGGTCCAAGTGCTAACTCTAAAAAAGTGCCATGGGATGTTTGATGACAGCTGATCAAGACATCATTTTACACCCTATCTGGAACAGATAATATACTTTGTAATGAATATTCAGTATACTTGCCTTCAATACCACATGGAAATTCACATAGAGACACACGAAAAAAAATACCATTCTTCCTCTGTTTAGGCTATTCGTGAATCGATACATGACCCAACTTTCATCTCTATGCTACTGCTCTCAAATTCATATCTCTATCCCTGAAATTCTCACTCGGGTTCCAGCTTCAAATTTTTAATTGCCTACAAGTCGCTTTGATTCGGAGACCACATGACTACCTAAAAATCCAGCACACCTTAACAAAACGCCTCATGAATCCACGTTCAGCACTTACCAGAGGACTCAAGTAAATTGCTGTTTCTTCTCATACCAGCTTCCGCTCTCAAATTCCCCAGTTCTGTTTCTTGGCCACTAGTTTCCTACTTTGCATCTTTGAAATAATTGGGTCTTATTAAGTTGTTCCCCTCTCAGGACCCTCATTCAAACACTCACCAAATATCACAATTCCTTCTTCAAAAACTCTGTCAGATTTACCTCTTTGAATGCTACAACACTCAGTGATCACCTTATATCTGGGCCAATAAAACTGTCACCTCCTTTAGCACAACTACCAGCTGTCCCCTTTTCCTTTCATCTGATACTAATGATCAGGATTCATAAAATAATAGCTTTGCTCCTTTCTCAGAAAACCCATACTGGCTCAAAACCGTTTCATCAACTCTAAAGCACCGTTTCTGTCTGTAATGTCTCTCTAAACTGAATCTACCCTCCCTATCAATCCTTATCACCTACAGAATGTTCCCATAACACCGTTGGATCACTTTTGTCCCGACTACAGTTATGAAAACTCTTCGTTGATGCTCTGTTGCCAAAAAAAAAAAAAAAAAAATATCTATATCAACACTTGAGGTTGATCCTTACAATACTGTCTGGCTTCTTTTTTTTCACCTGGAAACACTGCATTTCCCTAAACAAACACCAAATTGCAGGTGGCTAGAGATGACCATGTAGGAGGCAATACACTATAGTGATTAAAATCCAAACTCTGGAGTAGACTGCTTGGGTTCAAATTCCAGCTCCAGCACTTAGAAATTAAATGACCTCAGGCAAGACTTTTATCTTTTGTCTCTCGGTATCCTCGTCTGTAAAATGAGGGAAATAATAATAACTACTTCAAATGGTTCTTGTAAGAATCAAATGAGTTTATATATACACATAAAGTGCTTAGATGTGTGTACAAAGCACAGTTGATAACACAGTTTTTTTTAGTTATTATTATATTTCTGTTAGCCTCTATTCACTGTCTCTCTCTTCCTGTGTCCCTGTATCTCTTCCTATCTCTGTATGCCTGTCTGTCTGTCTGTCTCTCTCTCCTCCCTAACAGTCAAGACTGGGGGGAAAGTTGTTCATGCTCATTACTTCTATGTCCCATGCACTTCTCAAAGCACCGGTACCTGATTTCTGCCCATGCTATTCTAAACTGTTCTTGCCAAAATCAGCTTTGACTTCTTTGTTGCAAACTCTATGATACTTTCAGTTCTTTTAATGGACCATTCTACAGCTTTTCACATTTTTTTTTTTTCTTTTACCACTTCCTCCTTAAATCTCCATTTCCTTGGCCTCTGTAATACCACATTCTCTTGGGTTTTTCTCCTACCTCTCTGATCTGCTTAATCTCTTTTAAATTCCTCTTCTCCAACCTTTGACTTATTATTGGCAACCTCAGGAGTCTGTCCTGAACTCACTTCTCATCTTATGTTTTAAACAAATTTCCCCATGGCTTCCATTATCATCCATACGCTGACAGTTCCACAGTTTCACCCGCAGCCCAGATCTCTTCCAGCTCTCCATTCTGCCTACCGGATATTTCTGCCCATCTATCCCATCTCAAACTCACTATGTCATAGCGATATGCAACCCTTCTCCCGCTTCGCTCCCACACCCTGTTCCTCATCTTGGATGCCCTAGGGCAGTGAAACGCTGCACCACCCGCCCAGTGGCCTAAGTCAGAGATCCCTGTGTCCAACCCCGTCCCGCATCCTACTTGCCACGTTCTGTCCATTCCACTATCTCACTGCCTCCTCGCGTCCTTCAATGCAGGGCTAATATTACCTAGAGAACTGCAGCAGGTCCCCAAGTGGTATCTTCATAACTGGCCTTGCCAGCTGCTTTGTCCTTTGGCCACACTACCATCTGACTCATCTGTCTAAAAAGAGGATCTCATCCTATCAGCCCTCACGTTAAACCCTGCATCGGGTTTCCCAGTACTGTCTGGATAAAATACCAACTCTTCAGCGATGATCTTCATCAGGATCCTGCTCACCTCGCCAGCCTCATCCCTCATCGTCTCCCTCCTCAGACTCTAAACTGAGCCAGAACGAACCACTTGCAGTTCCCTGAAGGTGCCATTCTCCCTAGCAGATTCTACTCCCTCTATTTGGAATTCTCCTGTGTTACCCTGCTCTGTTTTTCTATCAAACTCCTACTTGTCCCTTAGGGTTATATTTGGATGTCACCTCTGCAGGAAGCCCTCCCTGGCTTCCCAAGTTTGGATTAGACAATCCTTTGTGTCTGATTTACACCTTCTGCATGCCCATATTATTGCAATTCTTGCTATCCTGTAATTACTTTCTGTCCCTCGTATTGACTGAACTCTTTAGGGACAGGACCCATACCTTATTCATCATTTTATCCCCAGTTCACAGCAAAGTAACTGGCACATAGCAGCAGTTCAATATGCATTTATTAAATGAATGAATGAACCTAACTGCAGTCCTCAATGCATAATGGACGTCATCAACATATTTCTGGTCTAAAAAAAATAAATGTGTAAATTCATGATTAGCTTGCATGATAATATAATGCCTCAGGAGAAAGAGATAATATCAAGAGAATTATAGTGCCATTCTCTCCAATAAGGAAGAACTGATGGTAAAAATATTGGTGGGTATGGAAGTGACAGACACCTCAAGGCTAAATGATCACATCACCTTGCGGTTTACAACAGTGGAAGACGGTGATGCTACGGGTGCTCATCCACATACGTTAGACTCTAAGAAAAGGAAAAAAAAAAAAACAGAAACAAATGATGCCATAAAGAAAATAATTAGGTGAATTATGACATTAATTTTAACGAGATGGCATTTTAAAAAATAAAAAAGTATATACAAGAAATAATTTGCATGCTATGATTACAACTATAAAATATGTGTGTGATAAATGGATCACAGAGAAATAAAAGTTATATTTGCTTTCAAAATGGAAAAGTTAAAAGATTAAAACAGAGAATGACTCCTAGGGAAGTCAGTTTTTAGATATCTACTTATGTTTTTATAGATTTTAAAAACATAAAATCAGTATATTTTTAACATAAAACCTAATGCTTTAAAAACACTAGATTTAGTATGTATTAAATTGCCAACAATTTTAAGGGAAGAAGAGAATGCAGTATCTTCAAAATCCAGTGTGGCTAATGGTAATGTAAAGTGATCATTTATTGAGTATCTATTATGGAGTAGGTCCTTTGAAACATTTCATCTTTAACCTGAATCCCCATGTTTATTGTAGCACTATTCACAATAGCCAGGATATAGAATCAATCTAACTGTCTAACAACAGATGAGTGCATAAAGAAAATGTGGTGTACACACACACACACAGAAAGAAGAATGAAATCCTTCCATTTGCAGCAACATGGATGGAAACAAAGGTCATTATGTTAAATGAAATAAGCCAGGCAAAGAAAGACAAATATCACATGTGGAAGCTAAAAACGTTGATCTTATGGAGGTAGAAAGTAGATAACAGTTACCAGAGTGGGAAGGTGGGGCGGCAGGGATGAAGAAAGGTTAGTTAATGTATACAAACAGGAATAAGTTGAAAGACAAAAGGAGTAAGTTATAGTGCTCAACAGCATAGTAGTGTGACTATAGTTAACAACAATATATTGCATATTTCAAAATAGCTACAAGAGAAGATTTGAAATGTTC
>NW_012155729.1:5377687-5382160 GCF_000956105.1 Propithecus coquereli
TAGATTATGTTTGGAATTACATGAAAATTAATTTTATCACAAAGGCATAGATATGGTTCTTTGGAAAACATATATATTCCTCTATGAAAATAGCTATTATACAGTGTTCATAGGCTATGAACTACACAATAAACCTATAGCTTGATGATCTATTTTCTTCAGATATTTTCTGATTAATCTGAATATGATGTCCTCATGACTGGAAAAATGGATTTGCAGAGCTGGAAAGGATCTTGGAGTCTATATTCACAAATATTAATCCATGCCCTTTCTATACTCATAGTGAACACTCTGCTTGTGAAAACAAATAACTCTGTTGAAACTGACAGGATCAAATCTTAAAGACTCAAGCCAAAAGTCAATGTGGAGTAGACTCCCTTATGGTCTTACTTCTGGAGTTGAAAAGCACACGACTGGCCCCGATTATTATCATCATATGGATAGAAACTCCTATTTTAAAATTTGATTGGAGACAAAAAGATCATAGAAATAGGAAGGAAAGGGATATAATTCATTCTGAAAATGATAGCAAGCCTAGGCATATCCCACCCTCATGCCAAGACTACTGGCTCATTCATTTGTTCCTTAAGCCATAGCCACGGCATTCTTCCTAAAACATAAATGTAACCGGATCCGAAACAAGAAAGAACAAAACCTTCAGAAACTCCTCATTAACCTCAAGCAAAGTCCAAAACCCTTAAATAGATTTCAAGATCCTTCATTATCAAGTCCTTGACTCCATTCTCATCACTAGTAACCTACCTCTTTGCACCACCCATGACCCTTTGGCCATTCTTAGCAACTTTCATTTCCTCAAAGGAACAAAACTCTCTCTAGGCCTCTGAGCTTATGCATCAACTGACCTCTCCACTTGAAACACCTGCTCTTTTTCCCCCCCACCCTTCACTAATTAATGTCTGCTCATTCTTCAGGTCTCACTTTGCACATCACAAGAGTAGGACAGATGTCCCTCCTGTGTGCTCCCATGCCACCTTGCCACCACCACCGTCCCCCTCCCTACCACCAGCTACACAACAAATTCCTTAAACTCCTGTTCACTGTTCATCCACATTACCTAGAATACTGGTTGGAACAAAGGGAGCCGTCAATACACCTCTACTAAATGAGTCAATGAATAAAGGAGGAAATGAAACAAAGACGCCAGGGTAGCATCAGCACATAAACCAATGAGCTGACGGTGGACGTTTCAGGGTTCAGTTTTATTAAACATAAAAGTGGGAAGGAAGAATTTTTTTTTCTTAAGCATACTTATAAAAGCCACAAAATTTTGCTCGTTGGGTGTATATGGATATAAGATACCACTGTGAGAAGCAAATTTAAGACACAGTTAGTGAGTTAAGTCAGAACGGAATAACTCTGGAAGATAAGTAAAATTTCCCTACTGGACTTATTAGCTCCAATATCTAAGTCATTCCCTGGGGAGAATTTGGCTCTTATATAGGAATGCTAACTTTTTTTCCTCACGAGAGCAGAGTCTAATCAAGTGTGTAAATGCTGCAATACACCAAATGGCAGAGGAGAATTAATGTTCCTCTTGTGGGTTCCTGAAGTGTCTTACCACCAGGAAGTAACTTAGGCACTGAACAGAACAGGGATCATTAGAAACAGATATGCAAAACTTATGAACAGAAATACCCTTGCTTTATGTGAAGGTTAGAAGTCAATGATCGTTTTTTAGGTGCCCTTGAGGTGGAGACTTAGGTAAAACACCAAGTCTTACCCACAGTCACAGGGCTCAAAGAAAAAAAAAAAAATAGCAGTTTACAATTAATGTGGTTGTCTATTGTTGGCTTCAAACACTATTTGAATAATGTTCTCATTTTAGAGATTCTAGTAAGTTAATTCTTCCCTTGTAAAAATTTGAAAAGAAAAAGGGCCCCACCTACACAGCAATTCTTGAGGCCAATTACTTCCCCCAAAATACCCACAAAAATGAAAACTCTGACACCACCATTATATGCAAAATCCTGGTGAAGTCACTGAAAAACATCAGGCAAAAAAGTAACTTGACGTTTAAGCAGGTATTGCTTTTTGCTAATAAAGTCAGTATTAGATGACAAATAAATACTAAGGGAAGTGCTATAAAAAAAAAACTATTTGCTTCATGACAGCAACTTTTGTGAATTTTGGTTTGTAACTCATCAGGTTCTTCATTCTCTGCAATCAGCAAGACTTCAAAATCCTCAATCACGATCATAACTTATCAGCTCAGATTATTTTTCTCTTCCAACATAGAAGACTTTGGAAGTCCGTCTACCTGCTCATCAAATTTCATTTTGGCAATTTTTGTAACTGTTAGTAAAACTGACACACACACGTGTGTACGCTCATACACACATTAAATCTTATAGGGAAAGGCTTCTACCTCTGCCAAATTTCAGCTGGGAACAAATTTTTATGGCCAGCTAATAAACCTGCTGAAAACAGGGGTTGATAATGGAAACCCTCCGGAGCCCTTAACTACAGTGTGCACGGCTATAATAAAAAGAATTAATGCAGTCAATTTGTACTACTGTTCTCGGAACAAAAAACCCTATTTCAACCACAGTCTTTTCAACAGCTGATTGGCAGCCCTGTCCATTCCCCCCTGCAGTGTTGTCAGGAGTCTTCAACATGATAATGAGCCTGTCACCATATTCAAATAGCCCTGTGACAGCATGTTTTGTGAGTGTGACGTCCACTGCAAAGGGTCTGTCAAAAAGCACCTTTCAGAAAATGAAAAGAGAATGCTTTCCTGATGATAAACCTAATTTCTCCATAGATAAAAGAGTGAGATTTTTCATCAGATTTTGTCAGTGTTGTGTTGCATTTATCTCTTCAAATGTTCCTGTTTTCTTTTTTAAAATATACATAAATTTGGATTTGTCAGTGACGGGGGAAAAATGATGATGAAACACATTTTCTGTTCTAGGAAGCTGAGTCTATCAGGTTATCATAGAGGGAAAAGGAAACAAAAAAACTGACACTTTTTGTCACATTAAAAACTGGCAAGGAGAGTAGGAAGCTAACTTGTTACCAGTCGCCTAATAAACTTCCAAGTGTGGAACTCGGATTCTCTATGCTCCATTCGCTGAGGCCAATTGCGTTCCCAAAAATACCCACAGAAGTTGCTATGTTGGAACTCTGTTGCCATATAGTCACTTCCTTCGTGCACAAGGAAATCTGTAACCATATGAATAGCAAGGAGAAAGCTCCTGCTTCAAGATTTGAGGGTTACTTACGACCTTGGTAAATTGTGTTTTCTGAATACCAGGAAAATGTATTTTCATCACATTTCAACACATTAAAGAATTTTGTGTGTAAATTTTGTGTGTAAGATGTTTGAAAGTACTATTGTTAAGGGAAAAAATAATTTGTGTTGAATTATGGAGAATTGTTATAGAAAGCCCAGGTTCTCTAGAGCATTGTTTAATTCTCTTCCTTTGTTCTCCCCACCAAGGTAGACCAAACCTCAGTGTGTTCAGTATTAATACAAAAACTTAATTCTGATACTTTCTCATAAGGGATATGTGTATGTGTATAAGCATATGTATGTCTATATAAAATACATATCATGTGCATGTATATTATATATGTATACAAAATGTAAAATACATGCATTTGTATATAGGAACTTGTATTATATACACGTATGTAATACCTATACATATGCACACATACACACATAGTGGAAAGAGAGTGAAAGGGTTTATTTTTCATGAATGTTAGTATCTCAGATTTTAATAAAATTCACACACACACATGTCCAAGAAAACTGGGAAGCTCTCTGGCTTTGACAGTGGAAGAGGTGGAAAGAGGAAGGGGTGAGGAGGCAGGGGGACAGGAAGCCAGCAGAGAACTGTCATTCTCTCACTCCTAAGGTGCCCTTAATACCACCGAAAGCAAATAAACACACACAGGAAGTCCCAAAGGCTTCTAAGAAAGAAAACATAGGTAGAAATTTAAATCTAATGCCTACTTTATTTCAGACTCTGTAACAATAAAAGAACCTCGTATTTTAAAAAACATATGCTCTATCCAGTATATTACTATGTGATATGATTAATATTCCCATATTAAACTATATCCAAATATTTTTTTAAAGACATTACAAAACATGCATAACCTCGTGTCTCACTGCCCTGCCTTTAGCAGGTGGCTCACTGATATGAGCTTCTCTTTTTATAGAGACACAGTGTCGCTCTATTGCACAGGCTGGGGTGTAGTGGCATGATCATAGCTCGTTGCAACCTCAAGTTCCTGGGCTTACGTGATCCTCCTGCCTCAGCCTCCCAAGTAGCTAGGACTACAGGTGCACACCACCATACTCGGCTGATTTTTAAATTTTTTGTAGGGACGGGGGGTCTACCTAGATTGCTCAGGCTGGTCTTGAACTCCTGGCCTCAAGCAATCCTCCCACTTTGGCCTCCCAAAATCCTGGGATTACAAGTGTGAGCCACCATACTAGGCCAT
>NW_012155729.1:5382694-5397199 GCF_000956105.1 Propithecus coquereli
AGTGTCCTATTCAGGTCTCATTTAAGTTGAGGTCTGAATACGCTAAAAGGACCTATGAATTAAAGAAAATTGTAAATTCACATTTGTGTATATATCATATACAAAGAACTGACACAAGTAGAGAGTTTTCTGAATTAAAAATTAATATATTTCAACGGTTGAGTAAGGAAATCTCAATCTTTGCAATAGAGGTTATCCTAAATATACTGAGGAGAATTAAAATTGAAAATACAAAAGAAAGATTTTTTTTTAAAGTATGATTCACCCTTTACTTGTCAACAATTAGTGAAGCTAAAATTATTAAAGAGTTTCTAGGGTTTTTGAAAATTCCAGAGTAAGAAAAGGCAGCAAAGGGAAAAAAAGGAGAAAAGGGTTCCCCAATATGTATAAAGTCAACCCCTGAAAGAAGGCAAAAGTAACTAATTGAAGATCAGCAATATATTTGACTGATTTTAAGTTTGTCAGCTGGAGAGAACTATTATAAAGCCAATAAATGGAGCTATAGACAGCTGGTTTTGTACAACATCCTGTTCCTTTGCCTAAAGTTTAAACCACTGGTTTTGTTTGGGATTTTAAAGAGAGAGAGAGAGAGACAGACAGACAGACAGACTTCTCAAACTGAGCGATCCCCAACATACAAAGCGAATTCCAGAATCTTGAAGACTTTCATTGTCTCTGAAAGTCATTGTCACCACCCTAATCCCCTCATTAAAGCTAAAGAAATGCTGGGATGGCATTAAAATGAATGCAAACCATTTGCAGCAATCTCCTGCTCACACCACCTCCAAATGAAGGCAGGCACATTGCATAATCCAGGCAGCAAGAGCTCCTGACAGGTGGATGATTTATGCTCATAGTCAGAAGAATCGGAGGGCCTGCGGAGGAGACAGCATGAGCAAGGTGGTGGCGAGACAGATGCTCTCAGTGGGCTTGCAGGGGCTGGCAGGCTCCAACTAGTTCAGGTGCAACCTGGACACTTTAAGTGCTGAACTCCTATTGCCTGGATTCCAACACTCTGATGTGCCATTTGCAATATTATATGCAATGTACACAATGAATAAACTGTCAAATTCAGGCAAACACTGTATATACATGCTCTACATACCTCTTACACACATAGATGTTACATATACAATGCCCCAGCACATAAGTGAAAGGAAACATCTTTTTGTCAAGTGACTATTATAATACAGATGTAAATATTCTGTAGTTTAAGGATCCTCAGTCCTGAAAATATTTAGCCCAGGTAGGGTGAGTGGAGAGTGACAAGATTTCCTAACAATTGGATCAATATTAAAGATTGCACAGTAGGATTAGTAGAAACACACCTCAGCAGAAAACCGACATTCCTGTCAATTATATTAATTATTTTTCAGATACATGACATGCTTTCATGACATTTTATTCTGAGAAAGCATTTGAATATTTGAGAGGAAAATGAATAAGAGAGGAATAAAAGGAAGCATCCCCAAAGGGTTGAACTGCTTTGAAATCAATCATTAAAATAGTTTTCCTGAATTTCTCAATATCCCCAAACAATAACAATCTGGTAAAGATTATGGTATTGGTTAAAAGGGTAGATAAACCTAATTACAGCTATTGACGACAAATTACTGCTACTCCGATCTTTAACAGAAGGTATTAGCCAGCATTTTACTGGTCAGCAGTAAACCACCAATGGACAGAGAAATTCACGCCATAGATCTGCATAGAACTATATAGATCATTTTTTTTTTTCCTGTTCAGCTGAGTATTTCTGAGGCATAAAGCTTCAGGCATCAGTGACAGGGATGAGTATTCAAATGTAAAAACTTCAGGTTATCTTGGATGAATGAGATTTTACTTTCAACTCCTAGCTACTGGAGGGTCAAAGGTAGAACTGCCAATGCGAATTAAAGATCCCTTTAATTAGGTAACGGTATTCAAAGACTTGTAAATTCCCAAGAAGCCACTTTGCAAAGCAGGAGTTACAGTGTTCTCCTGGGGGAAAAGATGGGCAATGGGCTTTTCTTTTCTTTTTTTTTTCCCCCAGCTACGCATCACTACAGGAGAATTTTTGAAAAGAACAAAATGGAATACATTGTAAGTAATTCAGAATGCCTCCAGACTTTACAATTCTCCCTAGAGAAAAAACTCAAACAATTTGAAGTCTTCACAAACTGCATCCAAATCCTTTTTCTAACTTCATTAAGCTCCAGTACTTAAAAATCGTTCATAGCAAGTACTTTAATTAGAGACGAGCCAGTGTGGAATCGCTGGACAGGCAGCGCATCCACCTAGTAAGCAGACTGCCAGGGGTGGGGCACGACGGTCTCCGACTCACTGAGGCCACTGGTAAAGGGACAAGCTGGAGTGTTGATACATTTCCTCCTTCCCCCCTCCAGAAAGGGGAGCATGGGGTTGGTGGGCTACAGAGAAAGATTCAAACACCATTCTGGCCTCATCAGTATTCTGGCAGTTTACCATCGTATATACAGAAAAAGAACCGAAAGTGTGTTAAAGAAAGCAGGTTTTAAGAGGAACAGAGAACTAAGTCATCTGTACTATATAGGCCTATTTTTTCCTTTTTGTTTCCCCTCCTTTTCTCTCAACCCTCATTCTCTCTTTGCTTCCCCTCTCCCCCTCTCTATACCAATCCTCCAAGCACCATACTTTGAGACTGAAACCATTGCCAGCCACGAGAACTAGATCAGGCACAAAACTATCGGGAAAGTGTAAAGGTGCCACATAGAACTCTGAGATGCTGCCATTTATTTGATGTTTTGGGATGAATCCAAGGGCGGAAAGGTGGTAGGGGAAGGGGAAGAAGGGCAGAATAGAGGAGAACGAGTCCCATGCATGAGTAATTTGTACTTGCTATATCCCTGGCTGCAATAATGTCTTTGGGCAGAACTTGAGAAGGCAAGTAAAGAACTCACAGGTTCTAAGCTACCTGCAACCTAAGTTGCTCAGAGACATCAAAATAACAACAAACTCTTTTTAAGGGACAGCATGATTGTTAAATATTCTAGGTGGAGGTGAAAAGCCTTGTCTCTTCATTGATGAGTTATATTTTATCCTGGAATGTTGGAACTGAATGAACATTACCACATGCACAACTAACTGCAGATGCCACAAATTACACCTCGGAAAAAGTTAGCAATGTCCAGATGAGAAGTGATACTGTGGATTCAAGGTCATTTGTTTCTGGTCCATGACAGACTTTCTTGCTGTCTCCCCACAATCCACAGAGCAGTCTCTGTACTTCTGGCAGGTTTTGCTGACCCTGCCTGTCACCTTGAGATCTCCTGCACACAGGAGAGGGTCTTGGGCCGGAGTCACACAGAGCATTATCGGGCACCTCTGCCCCCGGCGAGTCATGGAGAACAAACAACGCGGAGACAACCCAGGCCTGCTGTGAACACAGCACTCGGTCATTTTGGAGGGAAAAAAATTCCAGGGAGATGACATTTGAGACCAAGCAGAACGGATTCGTCTTTGGTGTACCTCAGCAAGGTTCTAAACATTTGGGCAAGAAAATAATAGCAATGCTAATAGCTGATATTTAGTGAGGGTTTACACTACATTTGTCAGACACTGTGCTAATAAGCATTTTAAATACATTCTTATTTAATTCTTTACAGCAAACTCTGTAAGATAGGAATTACTGTCAGTATTTTCAAGATGAGGAAACTGAGGCTAGAGACATTAAGAAACTTGCCAGTAATTGGCAACTTAACAGCTACTCAGGGATATCTAGTAGCAAATTCTGTAATCTTAATACACTACGTGGAATGATGTGTTTATAACGCAATTCCAAATATATTATCTTCATTTTTCAAACATAATAAACCTGTGACTTCGTAAGATACTACACTACCTACTGGAATTTTGCAAAGTGCAAAAAAATGAATGGTCCTAAATGTTTCCTTCCGTTTCTCTCAGCCTTGAGTTCATTTAAAATATCCAGCCTTGATGAAAAATGAAAGTAAAAATACAGAAAAAGAATAAGATACAAGTGCCTTAGCACTACATGTTAGAAGACTTTTTATCAGTTCCCTCTCTCACCGTGATCGAAGGCAGACAGCAGCAAAAGACCCTGCAACTAACCTCGGCTTCCCTGGCCCATTAGCTGTTTTCCGATGTGCAAATGACTCAGGTCTCCCAGGACTGTTTAAGAGTTCAGCTGACTACAGCACCGTCTCCTTTTGGGTTTCCAGTTAAAATCGATGCATTAACTGAGGCTGCTAGTTAGATTCTGTAACTGCAAGTTAAATAAGAAAGGGGAGGAAGGGAAGAATTCCCAGCTTTATAGGCTTGGGAACTTTCAGAGGCCAGCTCCTGAGTGGCATTAAAATAGAAATAGAATTACTTGGAAAAGCTGGGGGATTTTGTTCTTTCCTACCTTAACAAAACTTTTGATAGATTTTTCTCTACTGGAGCACATAACCAAATAGTTAAAGATTTGTGAGATAACCAGGAGATTCTCTAACATTTCTTAGGCACGCAGTGTTTGAGGTGAACTTCTGTTCCTTTTACTGTGTTCACCATTCGTGAAGCTTTATTTTTCTATACTGTCCTCTCCAGATCCTAATTAATGACTTCTGGGGAGACCTCCACACATACACAGAATCGTTGAGAAATACGTTTGTTCACAGACCACAGATTTGGACCTGTAGACTGCAGAGCATGAAAGTGATGCTACAAACAGAAAATGAAATCATCAAACAACAACCTGGACAGCCTCTTGGGGACAGAAGCTGGGCACTGGCATACTCTCTTCCGCTAAACAACGGACTATCATGGTCTACAGGAACAGGTGCTGTTCAGAAATGTGAGCAGTTCAAACATTATTCAAAACATTTCTAAGAAAAAGAAGAAATACTCTACACAGAAATGCTAAGAAATAATATTCTGGACCTGCAGAGAACAATATTTACAGAAATCAGAAAATGTTCTTGTTGTTGTCTCGCCTTTCTGTTTTAGAATGTCTACAAGGAATGATTTTGGGATTTGTAACAGCTCCGGCACCAAAACCATTCCCCGAAATAAAGGTCTCCCTGCTCACAAAAGGAAGTAATAGCAGATAACAGCAGCTTCCATGTGACTTAAATAATATTTCACCTTTTGACACTCTGGTAAGATTAATTAAGAGAAGAACCAAAAGACTTTATTATAAATATCAGTACAGCATATGGACTTCAGAGGCAGAGAATTTCAGATTGAATCCTGGCTGTACCATTAACTAGATGTCTGATCTTGGCCAAGTTAAGTTCTTTAAAGTTAAGTCTTAGTTGTTACTTAATTTATATTCACTAACTTGTCAAATGTCTATGGAGAAGATAGATGAAAACCAATATAATTCCTCATCTTTTTTTTTTTTTTTTCCTTTTTTTGGGAGTTACCAATTGCTATATTGTCAGGTTAGTCAATATAAATTTCATAAAACAGAACTTCCGAAATACAATTCTGTCATGGAAATATGCATATGAAGGAAAATGTATTAGCAATTTATACATGAATTTTTCTAAAAACCACTAGTTATGAAAAAATTATTCCTACACAAGTTATAAAAATCTAACTGAAAACATACTAAAATCAACTTTAAAAAGGAAAAAAAATCACAGCCTTGGTGAGACCCTAGTTCAAAAAAATAAAATAAGGCAATCAGTTGTATTTTAGTGAGCATCTACTACGTGATCATTATTGTGCTAGGTGTCGTGAGGGACTAAAAAACACACACCATTTCTGTTCTCAAGTTGTTTATGCTTTGCTCCTTGAGACATACTAAGTGAAGAATGGAATACTAAAAATTAATAGTTATATATATTTTCTGAATGCTGTTGTTGACCAGGCACTGCACTAAGAATATTACATATATTACTTTATTTGAGCCTCCAAATGATCCTCTGATGTATGAATAATGACAAGCTCCATTTCCTAGATAAGGCTTAAAAGGTCAAGTAACTTGCTTGAGATGGCACAGCTAATAAGTAGGAAAGCGTGGAGTGCACCCCGATTCTACCTCTGCACTGTCCACTATGGTAGCCACCAGGCGCATGGGGGCGATTTGATTTAACTTAAAGATTGAATTCTTCCATTACATTAGATGCATTTCAAGGGCTCAATCAATAGTCACAGACTCCACTGGACCCAGACTCTACGCTCTTTATCTTTATGCTCTATTTCCTCTGGAAAACATGAAGTTAAAATGCTAAGCTGTATGAAACAGAATATAAATGCTGGTGAAATTCAGAACATCTGAGTAACATCTACATAATTTTAAGTAATCAGGCTTATGAAGGATCATAAACTCCACAAGGACAGAAACTCATTTGTCATGTTCACTTCTAATCCCTGGCACTTAAAGTGAGTGGTATGGAGCCATCACTCGAAGGCATTTGTTGAATGGGTGAAATCAAGGATGGATGAATAAAAGTTTGGAGATGGACTTACAAATGTGTATTATTTGTATTGATAGGTAGATAGAAAGCAGCTCCTGGGAGGAATAACCTCACCCCAACTCCAGATGTTGTAAAGAACAGGGTGTATTTCTGGGATAGCAGATAGAAATATTTACAGAGATCAAATGGTAAGGCAAGAATCCACTTTCCTCCCAAATACTTCCAAATTATGCATGAATTGATAATAACCTAAAACTGGCTAAGGTCAGAGTAATTGCCATTTAATTGGCTTCAAATATACTAATGATTATGATAATGTTGACACTGAATAGCTTAATAGGTCCAGAGACAAATGTCTAAGAGAGCAGAGAGGTGAATTCATGGGAGGTGGGGGTAGGGAGGGGCTCATTATGGGGGTTGTAAGTTTGGTAATCACCAATGGTAACTCAGTAGAGTGGTGAAGAAATTTGGCTTTTAGAGGAAACTTTTCAAACAAAAAAGTTTTTTAAAATGTGGGGGGGCAAGGGGGAGGATGCAGGGGGAGAAAGTTGTATGTGCTCCAAAAGTTCTGTGTGAGGGAGAAGCTTAGGTGGGGGGGATATCAGTTGGACAATCCATGGAGAAACCACTAAGTAAACGCTCTGGTGGCTTCTAGGAAAACACCTATCATACCTGAGGACTGAGAGGTAGGCCAGGCGAGATGGACTTAACTTCCTAAGGGGGCCACATGCTGGCTTGAACTGAGACACAAAAGTAGAAATCAGTACAGAAACCAGATCTAGGTAGAAACATACATTAAGTTAAACTGGGTAATATGAATGATCTTTTTTTTTTTTTTTTAACACATTCTACTCCTTAAATTTCCCACATCCCCAAGATACATAAAAATGCTAGTAAAAGAATGCAGGCATATTAAAATTATGATTAAGAAGAGTATGTACAAAAAACTTAATAGGTGAAAATGTTAATACTTGAGAAAAACAGGGAAGGGATTGTGATCCTAGATACAATCCTTTGAGAAACAGGTTAACCAAAGGGCAACTGCCGAGACACCCTCCCTTTGGGTTTTGCCATAGGTCCCACTTCATGGCAGATAGTCATCTATTTCATGCCTGTAAAGAAGAGTATCTTACAATTGGAGCTTTTAAAATAGTGGAAACTGTAACATTCCTGTCAAAGGTCTCTGTAATGCTTCCTGCTTCCAGACCATTTCCATATTACTCTCTTTTAATGGCATGATTCATATTCATGTCAACTTTAAAAAGCACTGAAGCTGAAGTAAAGTAAAAACAAATTTACGTTGTAGATAATCTGCTGAAATCCATCACAACTGAGGGTCAGTTATTATTGTGCCTGGGCTGTGCAGTCTACCTGGGGAAGGCTGAGTGGGAGTGGCAGGTCCTGATATTTGTTCTAGAAGCCACAAAGCCACACTGGCTCTCAAAAAGCACAATCTGCCATTCACGTAAGTCTGGTTTGCCAGGAAGCCCAAGGATGGACTCCCCACTAGTACCATCATCAGGCTCAGGGAATTTGGCCAGCACCAGGCACCTCAGACTTCTGCCAGCTAATTGGCTTTGGGGAAGCCGCTGACCTACTCTCCACTGAGTGGCTTTTGTGAACCTGGAACCCAGCCTGCTTCTCATCATTGATCAACCTTGGCCAAGCCAGCTGGCTTGTTCCTTTGCAGACAGCTTGCCTTAGGGAAGCTGGTTGGTGGCTCCTCAACCTACTAAACAAGAGAGGGAGAGACACACACACAAACTACAGCACAATCTCTCAAGAAATGACCAGTGTTCACTTTTAGTTGAGGGGGACTTAGGGATGAACAAAATCATATCTAATACCTGATATGATATAGATGGAGTAGAACTCTGCGTAGCCTTAACAAGTAAGGTAACTAACAAGTTAGGACTGGGGCCCAAATGAAATATTAATAAAACCATGAAGCAAGCTTCATTAAATGAGCCTCATTTGAAATGTACACCAGAATTCCTTCACATCACATTTAAGCACTATGTCATAAACATCAATGCCACATTGATATATGTACGCGTTGGTGGCAAGGAACAAAAATCTGTTGTCTGGAGGCTGGTGGGAAAAAATTCCACACCGAACACAGTCCTTTATAGCTCCGGCCTCCCCCGCTCCCTCCCTTGCCATTTCCCATGCTGTCGCTGGACTTCCAGTGCCTGAGCAAATGTCGAAGCAGGTTTCCCCCCCTTGGGGCTAAATCCACTGGGGATTTTTTATAATTCAAAAAGAACAGAAATTCATAACATATTAGATAAATGCTGGCTTCCTATTTCGAGTTCACAAATGGAAATGACAAATGAGAACAATCAAATAAATGATTAACTTTTAATAGTATTCCAATTAATCAGGAGGAAGGAAGCTAAAAGAAATGTTTCCTATGATGTCAGTCTTTCTTTCTGTCCTCTCTAACACAAATGCGGGGAGGGTAGATTTATTCAGTTGAAAGAATTCTTAGTGCTGCGATTGGTTAGTTCGTGTGAGAGATTCTATCTACCTACTTCATTACAAATGTGATTCTTTTAAAAAAAACGTATGTAAATATGAAATTGTTTCCCAACTCCCAGCAAGTATGCAGGGAGTATGTGATAGTCTTCTAAGAGCCACATGGATTAGATGCAGAATCATGCACAAATCTTTAAAACATTAGTACTTCAATTTTCCCCATTTATAAAACAGATGAGATTATAATACCCCGGTGGCAGACAATGGCCACATCCTCAAAACAGCTGAGACAGATGGTGCTCAAAGTCAGTGAATCAAGTTCGTTCCTCTCTACGACTTACAAGCAATGTGACTCTGAAGTTCATTTTCCAAAAACTGAGCCAGAGGATAAAACTACGCCACAAGGCAAAATTTTTCACTATGCTCCAATTTGGATTTAAGTAAGATGTCATACACAGTTTCACAAAAACACAGACCCCTAAATAGGGCTCCCAGGAATTGAACAGCTTGAGTGTTACTGATGTTTATTCACATAGTTTATAACTGTTAACTCATTCCAAAGTTTATGTTGGGATGTCAAGAATCTCAGACTGGGAAGTCACCATAAAAGATATTCTAGTCTAATCCTCACATGATACTTGAACTTGTTCCCTACGACATCTCTCACAGTGCTGGGAAACTCACTGCCTTCCAGCACAGTTCATTCTATTTCTGGACAGTAAGTGAAGAACTCAAAGCACTGAACTTAGCCCTGATTCCCAAAAAAAGGGGGGTGGGAGAGGGCTACTTAAGTAATCTTTTTAAGAGCTCAGTATCTCATAATACCCATTGCCTCTGAAGAATCCCAAGCTAAGTACATACCTGAATATGCCTAAAGTTTCCAAAGAAAAACTGTATTAAACAAATACAGAAGACAAGCGGGAAAGTCAAAATACCTGCTACAGAATCCAGATTCCATCATATACTGCGAGAACTCTGGCAAGTAACATAATCTCTCTAAGCTTCCCTTTCCTCAGTGAAATGGGGAAATACCTACCACTGGGGAGACATTGTAGGGATTAGCAAAACGTAAAAATCCAACTAAAGCACATGGCACGTAGCCTAATGCATATTAAGCTCTCAAGAATGTGTGTTATTTGTCTTGCCTTCAAAATCTTTACTATTCATTTTGAAACTCACTGTCCAAGTTTCATACCGACAAAATATGAGAAAAAAAATCACCATCCGATAATGCAGTATCTGTACATGAAATAACTTTCTGTGTTACCTTAAGTACATTCCCGAATGGCTTAATGTCAAGACAAAGCTCACAAAGAAGGTGCTCCTTGCTATTGCCTATACTGTAACTTGGGAGTTTTGTTTAATACTCTGCATTAATGAGAGAGCTTCTTAGGATAATATTACAACAGAGAGTGCAAGAAACACCAGAGAGGTCAATGCAGTTCTATTAACTGTCATCTAACACAGAAATATTTTCCTTGAATACCATTAAAGCTTTCTCCTTTCCTTTGTTCTGCTTTTTGAAGGCAGTAGGAGCCCAAATTTCCCTACCAATAATTTCTGTTTTCTACTTGGCAGCATAATGATATTAGACTTGAGGAAAAAAAATCACCTTGGCAATGTCTTCTTCATAGGCTTTTACAAAAGATATTTTGTTAGGATAAATTATACTAAGCAGGCTCTTTAACTAAGCAAAAACAAATCCACTTGTTACTAACTGACCTGAGTAGCTTTATATTTTTTAAAGAGAACCTACCTGGAAAATGTTACACTCTTTAAGTGAACATTTTATTAAAATGGAAAATATGAAACAGAAGGGTAATTAGACAAGTAAGTTGCTCTTTGCTACTCCTGCTGATAGGGTAAAACTCAGAAGACTCAGAGTTCCCACTGCCATATATAAATCAAGACTCAAGCTGTGGCTGCAGCAGAAACAGTTCTGGGATAATTTTTCTTTATATCCTGGGGGCTCAGGACAACTGATTGGAGAGAGAAAGTGGCAGCTAAATGAATAAATGTATAATCTACGCTCTCTCATGTGTGTGTGTGTACAACCCACTACCCAACACAAACAAAATTGCCATCTCTAAACTAGAAGATGGGAATAGGAAATATACTCTACGGAATGTGATGAGATAGCTTAGAATAAATAGGGCCTCTGAACAAAGAATCCCCTAATGTGAAAGAAAAGGAGCTACTACCACCTCCATATTCCTACCACTGTCCCACTCAAAGATTTCCTAAACGTAAGTTACTATAGTATCTGCAGGGAAAATAAAAAAGAGATGAATTTTTTTTTCAATTAGACAAAATAAAAATAAAAGATTAAAAAAGAAACATCTCCTAAACATTAGGTCAGCCCTATTAATCAATCCACGAATCAGAGTAAAAGATGAAGGCCTTCCATTCCACAGAGACTGGCAATTCGTGATGGATTTTAAATGATTTTTTCAATTCAAAGGATTTAAGAGGGGCATAAATGGCATGACCCTTTTATTTAGGTTATTAAGTGTGACATGTCCGATTTTCTTAAGTACTAAGTTTGACGGTTGATATCTCTGACATTTTTCACTTTGACACTTCTTGTTTTATTTTCATTGTGAAGGTACATCCTCAGTCTCTCAAATGCATGGTTTGGCTTATGATTATCTTTCAAATTTTTTTAAAGCAATGTTTGTGAAACCATGGATAAGTCAAAAATTCGACTTACTTCAAAATATGAGTTCCGTAGTGGAACCAATGCTACCCAGACAGCTTGAAATATCAATGAAATGTTTGAGAAGGATGTGGCTAATGAACTCACAAAACTCAATGGCTTGAGAAGTTCTGTTCTGGTGATTTGAATCTTGAAAATGAGCCACGTGGGCGACCTGAGACCAAGGTGGATAATGATGATCTGAAAGTTGTAGTGGAAGCAAATCCACCTCAACTTATGGGTGAATTAGCGGCAAGGTTTGACGTTACTATTCCAACAATATTGGACCATTTGAGATAAATAAGCAAGGTAAAAAACATGGATAGATGGGTTCCACATGAATTAAACAAGGATCAGAAGAGAAATCGCATCAAAGTTTGCCTTTATTTGCTGTCATGACATAAAGGCAAACCATTTCTAAATCGTATTGTTATGTGTGATGAAAAATGGAATCTTTTTGACAATCACAAGTGTTCAGCACAACTGTCGGATAAAGATGAAGTGCCAAAACACAGTCCAAAATTGAACATTCATTTAAAAAAGCTACTGCTATCTGTGTGGTGGTCCAGCATTGGTATTATCCACTACGGCTTCATGAAACCTGATGAATCAATTACAGCGGATGTCTACTGCAACCACTTGAGTGAAATGATGAGGATGCTTGTGATTAAGCAACTGAGATTGGTCAACAAGGAGAGGCCAATCCTCTTGCAAGATAATGCTCAACCACATGTCATACAAACAACGCTGTTCAAACTATAGAAGCTGGACTTGGAAACTCTCTGCCATCCACTGTATTCACCAGACCTTGTACCAACTGACTACCACTTCTTCCAGGCTTTGGACCACTTCTTGCAAGGAAAAATATTCAATTCTCAACAATCTATGGAAAATGCCTTTTGCAATTTCATCGCCACTCTTTCTCCAGGCTTCCAACACTGGACCACCAAACAGACACCAGTAGTGTCATGGGTTCCACATGAATTAAATGAGTGTCAAAAGAGAAATCATCTTGAAAGCTTGCCTTTCTTTGCTGTCACAACATAAAGGTGAACCATTTCTACACTGTATTGCTACACATGATGCAACATGGGTTCTTTTTGACAACTGCAAGCATTCGGCACAATTGTTGGCCAAAGATGAAGTGCCGAAATACAGTTCAAAACCGAATATTCATCCAAAAAAAAACTACTGGTGTCTGTTTGGTGGTCCAGTGTTGGTATTATCCTCTACAGCTTTATGAAACCTGGTCAATAGATTACAACAGATGTCTCCTGCAACCAATCGAATAAAATGATGAGGATGCTTGCAATTAAGCAGCTGAGGTTGGTCAACAGAGACAAACCAATTCTCTTGCAAGACAGCACTCGACCATATGTCACACAAACAATGGTGCTCACGCTACAGAAACTAGACTTGGAAACTCTCTGTCATCCACTATAGTCACCAGACCTTGCACTGACTATCACTTCTTCCAGGCTTTGGACCACTTGCAAGGAAAAATATCCAATTCTCAACAAGCTGTGGAAAAGGCTTTTGTGATTTCATAGCCACTCTCCTGGCTTCTTCACTGCTGGCATAAACAAGCTACCATTAAGATGGCAAAACTGTGTCGATAGTTTAGGTGCATAATTTGATTAACTGTACTGCTTCTTATTGCGATATAATAAACTACACTTCTGATTCAAAATCGGACATTTCACACTCAATGACCTAAATGAGATACAGTGTCTCCAACCTTGTCATTCTGACCTCCACAGGCCCTGATACCCTTTACCTTCTAAACTCAGAATCCATCCAACACTCTAGCCTGTTCATTTATCCCATAAAGACCTTTCCTGGACCTATCTCCATCATTACCTTTGTCTTTAGCACCCCATCAAACTCCAGTTGAGAAGCCTGGTTTCCTCAGACCACAATCCTAAGACAAAGTCTCTTCCTAATGGATGTCACTTAAATATATCCCTTAGGCAGAAACCAACCCCTTTGTTAGACTTAAAAACTTTGCTGCTTCCTGGGATCTCTGGGACTCTTTTCCATTCCTTCCACCACCAATGAATACTTCAGGCCACTGCTGGCCTGCTGTGCTGCGATGATGGCACTCAGTCCAAGTGTGGGGCAGAATTGAAGCTCAGGAAATTTGTGGAAGAAAAAAATATTCTGAAGCAGGAAGGACTCTTCATTTGGCCAAGGCTGCAACAAAGCTTGACAAAGATACAGGATGGGCCTGAGAATATGACATACCTGACTTTTAATTCCATTCCTTCTTCATCGGCAGTGGGACCTTGGGCAAGTCACTGAAACTCTCTGGACCTCAGGTTCCTTATCTGATTAATGAGAATCTAACACCCAGGGTCCCACTTTTCTATACTGGGCAGAGTCTTAATGTGGTAATTCAATCTTAATACCCTGTACCTTTTTCATATGAAGAGTGACTTATTCCAAATGCTTATTCCCGACCTCTGCTTTTACTTTATCCTGAATGTGAAGACTCACAATTCTACTATATTATTTACATTGCCTACCTGGAATCTTCATGCTTGTATTTTTTAGACTTTTAGAAAGTGGGAAAAAATATGCAAACATAACATTGAACACCTCTGTAATTGAAAGATACTTTAAAGAAGTCAAATCAGCTATTTGGGAGGCTGAGGAGGGAGGATCCCCTGCGCCCAGGAGTTTGAAGCTGCAACTATGATCATGCCACTATACTACCGCCCGGGTGACAGAGCAAGACCCTGTCTCTAAAATATCAATTAATTAATTAACTAAAAAGAGGTCAAATCAGATATGAAAATCAAAAAGGGTACTCCAAGGCCGGGCGCGGTGGCTCACGCCTGTAATCCTAGCACTTTGGGAGGCCAAGGCGGGTGGATTGTTTGAGCTCAGGAGTTTGAGACCAGCCTGAGCAAGAGCGAGACCCCGTCTCTACTAAAAAATAGAAAGATC
>NW_012155729.1:5399039-5403908 GCF_000956105.1 Propithecus coquereli
CCCACCTCAGCCTCCCAGAGTGCTAGGGTTACAGGCGTGAGCCACCACACCCGGCCACTTTTTTTTTTTTTTTAATAGAGTTTCAGTTACTGTACAATTGATGTGCTTCTGTAAAGTTTGGAAAGCGCCCTGAAGGCCATCAACATTGCCAAAGGGTAAGAAATTTTACATGAACTTGGGTTAATCCAGCTAGTCAAGCTCACAGTGTTTCCTGCTAACCATGGTCACACCCTCTGTCTACGGTTAGAACTCTTGGTCTTCCCAGGAACCTAACAAGCTAAGTTCTATCTTCAGTCTCATGTTTACAAATGAATAGACTGAAGCAAGTAAGTCTCAGAGAAGTTCTATAACTTGCCCCAAGTCTAGGAGGTGGAAAAGCCAGGATTTGAGTTTAGGTTCAGCTGACCCTAAAGCTTGACCCTTACTGTCTTTAGCCAAAATAACTAATGTTGATCTGGTCCTTGCTCTAGGCCATATGGTATGCTAAGCACTTATAAAGTACCTTATTGGATATTCACAATACTATTTGCAAATATGATTATTGGTACCATCATTTTACAGATGATGAAATGAGAGATAAGAAAAGTTAGGTAACAGTTTTTTTAAAAAGGCAAAGTAAAAAGCACACTTTCTTGGCATAAAATAACCAACTGCCCCTCTGCGTTGCCTTGATTCGTCTACACTTTAGCACGCAGGCTGGCCTCGCTGGAAAATATAATGATGTGCATAAATATGAGTCTTTTGCTCATCTGCAAGAGTGAAACAAAAATGCCTGAGTTGCCAAGGTGAAACTCATTGTGCCAATAAACATCAAAACACCCTTCAATCCTTTGATCAGTGAATTCTATACCTAAATAAAATAATTATTGCTTTCATAAAATGTCTCCGTTTGCTAGTGACAGAGAACAAACTGAACCAGCATGTCCTGCAATAGCCTTTAAATAACCAAGGAGAGAGATCAAAATAAAAATAAATCTTGACCAGATTTATAGGTACACCTTGATTAGTTCTTGTTTTCTCCTTCAAATAAGCAATACCTGAAAAAAATGAAAAGGGAATGTTGAGACCAGATATCATGTAATAGATGGGTTTTCTCTGACATACAGTATGGTATAATGCCGAAAAAATAATGCTGGCCCATCATTCCTGATGCTCACCAGCTAAGTAGAGCAGAGAGAAAGACAAAGGGGATTTTTCAGGATGCTGAATGGTACCAACACTTGGATTTGAACAAATTATCATTTGTTTAACTGTACTTCTCGAAGTTTTGTTATGGTGCAGCATTTTGTTGACTTCTCTAAAGACAACTGTTTTGTTGCCTCAACTGGTAATAATTTTTTGATTCAAAAATTCTAATGTTAAAAAATCAAATGTGGTTCATTTGGAATAATTCTGTTGCTGGCTAATGAAAAAGCATATCTTGTAAGAATTTAAATGTGCATGATACACAGCAACTGCAAACTGTTTACCCACGAAGCCAACAACACTTCCCTTTCCCACTGTCACCAACACTAAGATATCTTCCCAAAGTGAAATGCCTCAATTAGCAGAAATATCAGTCAGTAAAGCTAAGGACTTATTTTCTTAAAAGAGTAAAATTCTCACTTTTCTCTAAACTACCTCTTTAATGAAAACCTCTTCATCTCCCTTAGGCAACACTTTATCTATGATGGATTTGGCTAGCTGAATAAAAATACCTGTTAAAGGAAAGACGGTTCCCATCAAAGCTGCTGAAATCTGATTTCATTTCAGATTCTAGAACTAATGCTGTTTTTTGTTTAAATAGATTTTGTCTGTCAATTTCCAGACCTGCTGTGCCATCAGCCTGTATGGACTGCTGTGGTCAACACGGGGGTTGTAGCAGCAAATTTTATTATGGACTGGTAATTGAATTGAACAGGTTTACATTTGAATAGATTTACTACATCATGATCTCTGACATACTGCATGGGACTGAAATCCCTCTCCATCCATAAAGATACATTTAAGACGGTATCATTCTCTCCAGGCTCAGAAAGCAAGTCTTGAGCCAAGGAGATGGCCAAACATAATTGTGCATTTATATGCAAGATGTAATGCAATATTTTACTGTATTTTTTAAGTATAAAAGAAAAAGAATATTCCATATTTACTCACAACCATCCCATCCTTTCTATTCGAGGGGGATGGTGCTTTAGAGAACTGATATTTTGTCATCAAAGTGGGCATTAGGAAGTAAAGGAAAACAAATTATTATTTGAGTGTATCAGCACTCAAATAGCAGCGATTCCCTTGAAAACAGATCCTCTAAAGGCTTGATAACAGCAACTGAAGAGGTGTGAATTATAGATAAGCACCTTCCCATTTGCTATCACCAACAATGTTTAATTAAACACAGTTCACACCTCTTCATTCACTCTTACCACCCTTCAGGACTGCTCTTGCTAGAAACCACAATGGGAAAAATTATTCAGGGGAAAAAAGTTTTTCTTCTTCCTCCTTAAACCTGGAAGGGCAAACAGTTGAGCAAATTATAGTAGTAATAAAATCAAACTAATCAAAAATTACCTTTGTGTCTCCATGTTCTTTAGTTTTGGAAAATAAAATATAAACATAGGACAATACAAAGTGTTCACTGATATATTATTTTTAGAATATTTTTAAAGAATTGATTTGCTTTTTGAAAATAACAATTCCTCAATTTTCAAGGTTTAAAATCACTCTTAATCGAGCCTTTTTAAATGGGAGCATAAGTTTAGTTTGAGTCTGTACAGCCCAATTAAGTGGCAATATTAAGTATAATTAAGCCCAAAAATTGACTGTCAACCATTTATCATTACACTCTGAAATATGTTTTGCTTGTTACTCTGCTATAGGGTTTAAAGCAATGGCTAAGATAAAGTGTTCCACGTCTTAAAAGTAAGCTACCACCATCATCCTAACTAGAAGGAAAGGTTTTTGTCTTGTGGGTTGGGTCATTGTTGTTGGGTTTTTATTTATATGTTTTCCACTAGCAAAACTATTCTTTTGGTAATGTCGTATATGTTTTCGCTTGCAAGAACAACCATATCTTTATTTCTCACTATTGTATCACCAGAGCCTGGAACAGTGCTTGGCCTGTGGGAGGACCTTAATAAGTATTTAGCAAATGGATTATAAATGTAAAACAGGTTAACTATGAAAAATCCTAACAGTGCCGAAGGCTATATGGTAAAAAGTACCCCATCCTCATTTTTATTCACCAGCATGACACTGTCACCAATCTTTAGGTATCCTTCCTTCCACTTCTCCATGCATGTACCATCAGTGTGTGTCTACTTTCTACCATTCCTTCTCCTTTCCCTCTCTCTCTCTCTCTCTGTGTACATACATATATACACACACACTATATATGTATATTCAATTTATATACATACATAAAAATTGACTCATACTGCTAGAAAACTTGCTTTTTATATACATTGTTATTTGGCAATGTATCTTGGTCATCTTTTCATAAAGCTTTATTATATACTTTTTTGTTTATAGCTCCTTCTCAAGAGAAGAGCAAAGGTGAAGACTAGGAGAAGAATTTTGAGAGGGTCTTCTTTGTTCCTAATGGACAAGTAAAAGACCCAGAAATACAGCATGAATTCCATGGATCTGAATATAATCCAATCCTCTCATCTTCTTATAACGTTTTGTTCACAGTAAAAATCTTGGAATAAGAACCAGGAAAAATTCTGAGACCTGTTAATGCCACACACCCATTGAAACCCTGGTTCATTCTTGGCAAATTAGATTTAGAAGTTAAAGAATAGGGTATCTCCAGTAACAACAAAATATACAAACTAATAGGGCAAGCCCCAGGAGCAAAGCATATTTCTATAATGCAACAAATGCTACACATTTAAATATTTAATTGAATTTTCTACCTAATTTTGATAGCCATCTTTTCGTTACTTTATAAAACTGCATTTATTTTAAACTCTGATGAATTTTCCGAAGAGAAGGAAACAAAAATATAAATATATTATGTAAAATGCACATTTACAGAAACATACATGTACAGAAATACGTGTATTTTTAGTTTAAAAAAACTAAAACCAAAAAAAACAATTTTTCTGTATCTTCAAGCTAAAATGTTAGTTTCACTAGAAATGCTGAAATATACAAATATTTCAGGACTTTTGACACGTGTGGAATAGTTGAGTGACATCTAGAATGGATGGGTTCAGTTCCTGGCTCCACCAGTTATTAACTGGGTGAGCTTAAGCAATTTGTTTAGCACAGAATACACGTTCACTGTTATTATTTTGTGTTTGTTGTTGTCCCCTACTGAAAGCAAATGGAAAGCAATTTTAATATCATATGCAGATTCTTTATAATAGAAAATATGTCTGAAAGATAAGGTTGGAAAAGAATAAAGAATGCTTTAAACCCAAGATTAATTAAAAAAAAAAAAAACCAACTCTCTGTGAACCAAGCAATGAGAAGAAAAACAAAAAGTCCATGACAGTAGCCTCTTGGTTTGTCTTCATCCTTTACCTCCTGCAAATTGTAAAGATAAAAAGACCAGAACTGTCAAGCATACCTGGTAGATTTAGCTGCACATCAGATGTGTCCTGCCTTGTCCCTTCCTGTCAATGTGAAGCAGTTAGCCACAAGACATCAGAAAGTTCAGGTGTAAAGAAGAAGTTATTCTGCCATCAGACTCAAGGTACTTACTGTTACCCTATTTTTTTCTGGTTTCTCTAAAATTGGTGTAATTCGTGTGCACAGAGAGAAGTAAAACTCAGTGGAAATCAACCAGTGGGGGAGAGGGGAGGCGGGGAGCGGCAAAAATCTCCCTCATGTCGACTATGAACACTATTTGGGTGATGGGCACACCTACAGCCGCGACTCAAGCAT
>NW_012155729.1:5404413-5405225 GCF_000956105.1 Propithecus coquereli
TAATAAAATAGGTGTGATCCCCGGCCCCACTCCCCTCCACACCAAACCTAAACCACAGGGACACTAGCAAAGTACCTTACCTTCTTTCAGCATGCCCACTTTTAAACACTTCATGAAGCGGCAAGCTTGGCAGGATTTACGTCTGCGCTTTGTGATTTCACATTCGTTCGTGGCGGGGCAGCTATATTCTATATTGCCTAAAACACAGAGTTTGAAAGAAAGAAGTAGTCAGCTTTGCAAAACTCAGGAACTATTAGCATCCCAAAGGCAATGTCAACTCTGGTTATACTTACCCCAACCCCCTCCCCCCCAAAAAAGTAACATGAGATTCACGAGGAATGTCAGAAATGTCATCAAGCTGGATGTTCTGCTGTAATCACTAAACACACACTGAACAAGGAGAAGACATATGGAGAAGCTCTTCAGAAGATTAAGTTTAAAATTAGCCTTTAAAACATTATGCTGCGTCCACCCATGCAAAGTAACAGTTTTCCAGAATTTTAGGTTCCAAAAGAAATTTCAAAGTAGATTACGTTCATCAAAACACAAACATCGAAACTGGATTCTTCAATTGTCAATTCTGGATTTCTTTTGGTTGCTAATGCTTTCGTGCACTGGGCCTATTGTCTTTCTGACACTGAACAATATAAACCTCACTGTGAAAAATGACCAGCAGGCTAATTTTGGACTTTATGGTAAGCTCCTAGAGGGCAGGGACAGAAATTACACAGTTGTTGCTGCAACCCTTACCAGAGCCTTGTAACACAATTCTATGCTTAGGAAATGCTTGATGATGATGATGATGATGATGA
>NW_012155729.1:5407105-5408526 GCF_000956105.1 Propithecus coquereli
ATTTTTAACATTAGACTTTACATGATTTATGGTAGTACCTATATATTTAAAATGATAAGTATGTAAAAAGAAGATCTAAACTTTAAACTTTTTCAATGAGTGCCAATGGCAGTGTGCTCCGAGGCTCCCTACTGCTTTGTAAAGAAGCTGCCTTTAAAATAAAGCCTCTCTCCCCTATCGGCTCTGTCACATAGAGCTTGAAGGTCTTTCCTTACTTCCTAACCCTTTCCCCTTGTGATTAAGTGCATTAGTATCTTAATGAAAATGCATTCTGTTTATTGCCCTCTTGGGAAGGGGGAGGTCATCACACCAAATGCATAAATTGTCATCAGAGACGGTCCGAGCATAATTGCAATTTTGCTGCTCCATGTTTGCAATACTCAGGTCCGTCCAAGTCCCCTGAAACATGCGCAGATTCTAGTAATTAGCATACAGTCTGCCTGGGACCGCAGCATTGATGAAATATTTCAGAGTTAATCACACTTTGTAAACACTGATTTATATTGACTACCTTTCTCCAGACTGACGTCTCCTCATTAAATATCACATTAGTGGATTGCAGGATTGTACAAAGACTCAACTACTCAGCAACTGCTAATTCAACAGGAAGTAATGCCTAACCACTTATAACTACTGAAAATTGGTTAAGTATGCATGACTTGAAAACATAAGTCTGTGCATTATAACTTGAGATAAGCCTATCAGAATTGTTTGACTAAATTAGCATTCTAATTCAGGGCATTTATAATAATAAAAGCAACTACTTTTTAGCATGAGGTTAAATAATAAAAGTAATATTAATTACACCAACAGAAGCATATATCATCACCTTCCTAAGAGATATTACTGATGCTATACTCAGAGAAAATGAAGGATCAGTGAAAGGAACCAGAATGGCTGGGTCATGGCTGAGAATAAAAGGATTTAGAATCTGCACTTTAGATGAACCACTTTTCACTGCAGAGTTTCTTTAACCACTTCTGGAAAATTTATTTTGCATCAAAAGAGTGTTGCTAGTAATTTTCTAAGGGTTAATTAGTATTCCACTACCAGATCCTTCCACTCTATACAGTTCTCCCCATACTTATTTAAAAAGAAACCCAGGTCTTTGCTCTATTAAGAAAGACTGAGCAATGATCGGTTAGAAGGATCAGATAGGAAAAAAAAAATGTCTGCCAAACAGCCTTTCTTTCCTTTTTTGTTCCTGAAAAGTCAGTCTGAAGTAATATTTGTTCACTTTCCCATATTAAGGCATAAGTACTAGTCCCACGCCTTTATCCCAATGCTGGAAACTTCTACCAGAATGACCAACCACCACAAATAAATGTTATCATCTTTTGTTTCAAACTTGTTCTACTTCCTGTTTGAAAACTGTATCTCCATCCTTCATATCAACATCCTTCTGACAGGAACGTACAGCC
>NW_012155729.1:5410121-5483890 GCF_000956105.1 Propithecus coquereli
TATTGACAAAATAGGCGCTCTCAGAATTGCAGCCACACTGGAGAAAGTATTTAGGACTGTTTCAATAATAGTAGCTAAATCTATGAATGACTCTTTCATGAATGAAGATTTTTGAATTTCTTCAAAAAACAGAATGGAATTTGTGCAATTGCCACATGAGAGTTTTAGATCACGTGCAAAGAAGTACTCTGGTTTCCTTTCTAACCATCATATTCCATAATTCTTCAATGACAAAGAGAAACGTAAAGGCAGGGAAAGTTCTAATAGTGCCTTAGAATGATTTCTTTGAGGGAGGAGCTCTGCCTTATTCTTTGCTGAATCCTCAGTGCCTATCAATGAGCCTGGAATTTTGTAGCACGACTGGTCTGGGATAGAGAGAGATGGCTTGTGATCTAGAGGAGTCCACAGTCATAGAGGAGACGAGACTTGTAAACAAACGCCAAATACAGCTTAGCGTGTGGTGCGAATGGTTCAGAATGCAGTGCTAGCATGCACACGCCCACACAGGCACTCCCACAAACAGAGATTATGCTTAGGAAGGTCAGCAAATTCTTCACACAGGAGCAAATGCTTGAACTATTTTGTGAAAAATAAATAAATGACTACACTGGGGGTAAATGAATCTTCCCAAAGCTACAGCAAATGCAAAAACATTTTTGTAAAAACTTCACCACGAATGGATGGAAAACATAGTGGTCCTAAGTGTTTTCACAAATGGTATGTTTTCAGCTTAAGTGTATAGAAATTGTTTACGATGAATCAGGTCTACTTCACAAATGTTCTGTTTCAATAAAGTTATCTCGACACATATGGATGATAACCTTGATTTTACTACGTAACTCTGGTTACCTAGAAAAACAAATCAACATCATTCTAAATAACTTACTTGCTGGAGGAAAACCTCTCCAATTTCCATGCCCTCCCATTGAGCTAGTTCATTGCTGGTGGTGGCCACGATCACCCACCCAACAACGTCTTTGATCCATGTTAGAGTCTACAGAGATTGTGCCCTTGAAAAACCTTCTCTCGTGCTTTTTTATTCAACAAAGAAAGCATTTTATCCTAAAAATGTGCTGCCCCAAGCACCTAGGTAACAATGTCACATCTATTTTGGTAATGGTTCAAAGACATTACTCCCAGTGGACCATATGATCTCTATGGGGCACTTGTTTTCCTTCAATTCAGTAACAGGGGAAACCAGACAAAAACATTTCCGATAGCAACTGTGGACACCTGGAATGTTAACACTGGACAGTCATTCAGGAGGAGGCAGAAGTAATTGTTCACGGCATATGATTCTCATTTCAGCCACGGAGTTTTCTTGGATTACAGCTTGCTATTTTCTGGGACACATTTGTTAGATGGCACCAGGGACTGAATCGGGCAGCTACTGATGACACGACCGGAATTTCCCCAGTTTTGTCAATAGCTGGGGAAGTATGCTCTGCTGCAGAGGGAACCAAATCAACGTGGAAGCTCTGGGTTTTTAAACCAGGCTGACAAGAATGATAGAGCAATTTATAATATCTCCTGGCAGCTTTTCAGAAAGTCCTGGGCTCTGATTACTTATTTCAGAGTCTTTTGTACAATTAGTTTGCAGGCAATATAATTTTCTCACTTACTGCTTAATAGAATCTTGCAGCTAGCTGGCGGATAGAATAACAGGGTGTATGTAAAACTCCAGCCTGGAGTGCCAGCGGATAATTTGTATATTCCTTTCAGTCACTTAATGGACTTTTACAGTTTGGCAGTGAAAGGGCTGAATGATGTAAATTAGCATGGCATCTCAAAATAAAAATATATGTCAAATCTTTATTCCTGATTCACATCACTCCCACACAGTAATGATGCATTTAGATTTATGTAGTTCCTATGAGTTGCCTTCTTTTTCATATATATAGACATCGAAGTTGTAAAGGCAATTTGAAAGCATCTATATATTTCCTTCAATTGTTTTAATTTTATTAACAGAACCAAATAGCTTGAGATGACCCACGGGGCACTCAGAGTGTGGTTTATCCAATTGTGTTTCGACATTAAGTGATTTAAAAATAATGGGATTTGCCTTGGTACACAATTACAGAGCATCGAAAACATGCAGGCAATAATCTGTAGTATTTTTGTTTTCAATGCTCTAAAACATAAAAAAAGAAATAAGGAAAACTTTCTTTTTATTGTGTACTAGTAAAGGTTTTTCCATTTTTACAGTGATACAACTTCCCTTTCTTTCCTTTTCTTTTCTTTCTTGTTTTTAATGCTCCTTTGTTTCTAGCTACCCTCTGTTCATTTCCACCTGAAAAAGAAATACTATCTATAGCTAGGATTGATATTACAGAATAATAGTTTTGTTATATATCTGTAACTTTAAAAAGTCATAATTACATCAATGCACATATAAGGGAGCTATTTTTTTTTTTCAAAGAATACACCCAAAGTTAGACTTCAAATAGGTTATGCATGGATACTATACCTGTCCTCAAAGATTGCACCAAACACTTTTTGATGCTTCCTTTAGAACCGCCATGAGAGTCACTTTACAAGCTATAAAAGGAGGGGATGGGTTGTAGTATTCCTCATTTTCACTCAAAACATCTACTGCTCTCTTCATCATGACAAGATGCCAAATGATTTTTTTCCATTACTGAATTTTAACTCTACCCTCAAAGGTCAAAGATCTGCCATCATTGAAGCTATTTTGAGAATATGTCTTGGGCCGTAGAAGAGGATTCCCAAAAATACAACAAGGAATGGCAGTGTCAGACTATTAATGGGACCATAGACCACCTGCCAAGTGTAGGTTCTGGCATACTGAGGTGGGAGGAGAGAAATGTCACATCAGGTTAATAGTTACAGCTGTGTCTTATCAAAGCAATTTCATATATAGGGTTATGCCAAAGTCTCATGTTCTTTGCCTCTATACCATCCCTCTAACCCCTATAAATTGAGGCAGGGAACAGGTACAGAAAAGGTCTTTTGCTATTTGATTCTTTAACGTTTTATAGGATTAAATTCTAATAATCATAAACATAGCAAATAAGTCATAATAGTACATTGGCACAAATTGCTGCATTTTCAAGGTGAAGCTTAGGCTTAGCTCCCAAATGGGAATGGAGGTTGCTTTGCCTTAAGGAAAAAAGACTGGAAGGAAACTCACAAGCCAGCAGGCTTGTTAACCTAAGCAATGTCTAGTGACTGGAGACCACACACTCTGGTTTCATCCTATAGTGACTTGTGTCTCGGGGAGTCACTGAGGCTGTAGCTAGGGCCAGCAGAGACTGCCTCCCTGTATAACGTATCTAACACTAAGATTATATTTCCCCATTGTAGTGAATGAAAAATGGTTAGCATTTAAAATGTTGTAAAATGGGGGAAAATTATTTGGCTGTGGGTTTTTTCCAGTTTAAACAAGATACATCTTACCTTCATTTCCCCCAAATTTGTAAGCATGGCCATAGCTTTATCGCTTTAATGCTACACTATTAACTAAACACTAGGCATTGTGAATGTTCACCTTAAAGAAAAAGTGGGAAAAAATTCTTATATGCCCATTATGTGTCCATCCTTAGCTACTACCTTGCATGTGGTAGAGGAAAAACATCTAAGGAGGAATGAGGAGAAGGGAGGGGAGGAGAAAAGAGGGAGAAAGAAAATGGTAGATTTTCAAATTCCAGCTCTGCCATTTTATATCAGCCGTGTGAACTTGAATCAGTTACTGTATTACCCTCAGGTTGCTAAAGTACAAGGAATAATCATATCTGCTTTGTAACATTGTAAGAATGACATGAAATGAAGGTATTAAAATCATGTGTGTATAGTTTTGGTCCCCCTTCTAAGGGGAAAAAGGGAGAAACAGCCGAGGCGTGAGAATTGCTTGAGGCCAGGAGTTCGAGACCAGTCTGAGCAAGAGCGAGACCCTCTCTCTACAAAAAGAATAGAAAAATTAGCTGGATGTGGTGGTGTGTGCCTGTAGTCCCAGCAACTCAGGAGGCTGAGGCAAGAGGATCGCTTGAGCCCAGGAGTTTGAGGTTGCAGAGCTATGACAATGCTACTGTACTCTAGCCTGGGCAACAGAGCAAGACCCTATTTCAAAAAAAAGCGGGGGGAGGGAGAGAAACATTTTAAGATCCCATTCCTATTATATACCTTGATTCTAAAACCTTAATCAGGGGGTTGGGAATATTGCAAAAACAACCTTCCTCAGATTTACACAAGGATGTGAAAATGAATATGCCATTCACTCAGAGGAAAGTTGAAAGAGGATTTTATCTTGCCAACAATTCCAGAGAGAGCATTTAGCTATGTTTTACAGATACTGAGGAGAAAAGGAAGACTTAGTCATTTTGTGAAGTACCAAATTGTCAAAGAAGTGAATTTCTGAGACATCGACCACATCTTCTCGTGAACACTTCCTGTCACTACCTTGGAGCTCATAAAGTGCCTGTCACTGGGTATAAGCTAATTATAACTGAGTGTAAAACATCTGCAACATCTCTTCCAAAATCTTATCCCAGCCTTGTCTCTTGCCACAGTCCCAGGTCAACTTCTACCCCTATCTCAAGTCCACCCCGTTGGCTGACACCCACATGGAATTAAAGTTCCTAGAAAGCAGCATTGTCTTTCCTGCTGGTCCTATACATGTGCTGCTTTTATCATTTCTTTAGTAAAATTCTCCCAAGGCTCATAGGACTGAGTTAGGGCTCTTTACAGGTATTAACTAGTTCATCCCATACTTATCTTTCAAGTGAGTTCTGCTCTTAGCACTTAAGATACTTTATTATAGGTCTATTGAGTTGCCCCCCTCCTGTCCCAACTGTCTATTCCATTGTTCTTTTTCTTAGATGGGGTCTTGCTATATTGCCCAGACTGGTCTTGAACTCTTGGGTTCAAGCAATTCTCCTGCCTCAGCCCCTCCTGAGTAGCTGGGGTTACAGGCACACGACACCTGGCCCAACTGTATGTTCCTTGAGGGCAGCCAGTGCTTTTTCCCTTCAAAATCTGTGTCCAACAGAGTGTCCAGTTAGTGACACACAGGAAACCCTAATTTATTAACTTAATATTTAGTATTTCTATTCGTCATTCCCTCATTTTAGTGTTTAGCCACAAATTATTCATTAAAAAACTAGAATAAAACTGATGGCAATCTACCAACAATCTATCATTTGGCATAAAGCAACACAGACTTACAGGACAATTGATTTCAAAGAGATCCTAAATTCCAGTTGCTTCAGCCCTTTCATTTGATGTGGAAGACCACAGAGGGCTGAATATGTACTGACTCACAGTGACCTGTGATCAGTAGACCCTATGATTACTTGACCCTCTTTAGAAGAAGATGGGCTAGTTAATCGCAGAAATGAGGCTAAACCTGAGGTATTCTAACATCCAGTCCAATGGTCCTTAAATGTACCCATGAAAACATAAGTGTCAATACCTAAGAACCTGACAACAACAAACACTAAGAATGCCAAGTACTCTTTGATGAGCTCCTGTTTTGCATATTAGAGATTTAAGGCCGAGAGAGAAAAAGGTAACATACCCAGAATCATATAGCTAACAAGTGCTAGAGCCAGGATTTGAACCCGGCAGGTCTGGATCCAAAGTCCGCACTCTTAAATATGATGTAATGCTGCCTAACTCTAATCTTTCATATGTAATTGAATGCTGTTTAGAATAGAAATAAAAAATGAAAATCTTATCTTCTGAAAGGGTGCTTTGTGTAGCTGTTGTCGTTGCTATTGTTGCTGGTCGGAAAGGAAATTTTGATGCCTGACATAGGAGCCTGAGAGTGATAGGGTAAGCGTGGTTCTTGGCATGGTCTTTTGCTGTTGTCAGACTTACGGTGCGAGGGCAGCTGTGGGATAGGATAGGGTTGCTTTTAGAGAATGGAATCTCTCAACACCTCAAAAAGAAATCCCTCAGCTTGTCTCTGTACCACTATGGTTTGTGGCCAGTTTAATTCCACAGAAACCAAACAGAGCATGTCACCAAAGCAACAGGTGTCAGGTGGTACACAATGCATTTTAACAATCCCAAAATAATGCTATTGTTCATGATAGGAAAAAAAAAGTAATCCATAATCACGAGGGTGTGTTCTGAAACACATTTAAAAGGGAATGATAAGTATACAATAAAAATATAGTCACTGGTGAAAATGATGGAGAATATAAATATCTCTTATCCAAGGTCTGCAGAAATTCAACGTTTTTAGCTTTGATGTGATGGTATCTTTTTGGAAAATGCAACCGTTCTCCTATAGTATAGAATGCAAACCCTAAGTGATGTGTGTAGCCACTTCATCTTAGTTTTTAAGCTTCTACGGTACATGGATCATGTCACAGAAGTCCCCATAAAAGAGCTCAGAGGTGACCACTGCCACAGAAAAGTGGAGTTATCCGAGCTAATCATAAACTCCAAATTTGCTGTGCTCAGTATCCAACATCAATTTTTTTCATAGCCTTTCTCTACCTATGAATTTTAAACAACCTCGATGGGTCTGCCTATCTCTCTTTTGAAACATACAAGTAAAAAAACTAAAGGCTTGTTAACAAAATACTCTTGGTAAAAAGAAAAAAAAGAAATGCTAACTAAGTCTAATGCACCTACTATCTTTGGATAGTAAAAGTTTCAATGTGTACATTTTGCAGTGACAGTGACAGACTGGTACAAGTCCATATGACAAGTATGGGGGCATCTGGATCATACCCTATGTGGCAAAAGCACTTGACTCTTAAATAGGAATTTGACTTCTTGAGATTTTCCTTGCACCCTTGCAAGCAGGTAAAAGCAAGCATAACCTCTCCTAATACTGATCCTAAGTGCTTCTGTTCTTGAATGCTATCTGTGTGTCCAGAACTTTGTCAGAAAAGAGACATCAGTATCAGAGTTTTCCTTTCGCTTCACATATTCAACAAATATCTGAGCCCTTTAAAATTAATAGTGATTTGGGGAACTCCTTCTTGAAATAAGTAATGGTAAGTGTATATAAACTGCAGGAGGCAGTATCACACATTGATGACGAGCTAACATACTGGAGTCAAACTTAGCTCAAATTCTGCCTGATTCTACCATCTTCTGTGTGACTCTGGGACAGCTTTTAAATTTGAAGTTACTTTCTTCATGAATGAAATGAGGATAGGTAATAATAATTGATACATTACGAGGTTGCTGTTAAAATTAAGTAAGATCATGTATGTAAGATGCTCAGCAGAATGTCTAACAGAGAGTGAGCACTGATCATTAACAGCCTTGTTAACAGTACTCAGGGAAGGGACACAGGAGAAAGAGCTAAGAGGGACTCAGGAAGGTGCTGGTTCTCAGCACGGAAGTAAGGAAGTGCTACACAGAGAACTTCTGGCCTTGTGCTAGTCCATCAAAAGGCCTGAATAAAAGGCACTTTGTGAGAAGCACAAGCAAACCTGCCAAACAAAAGACCAAGGCACGACATGGACCTAGTCATAAAAGGAGGAGGAACAGTCGAAAAAGAGTAATTACTGCAAGAGTCAGGGAACTCAAGCAGGACTGCTAGCCAGATTTAGAATAAAACAAGGAAAGGCCAGAGGAGAACAATGAAAGGTCCTAACATGTAGAGTTTGTGTCTGAAGTTTTCCTCTCTGAAATGAAACCTGTACACCTGAACTGTCTGCTATGATAGGGACTGCAGAAAGTGCCTGGCATTTCCTCAGGGAGGAAGAGAAGGAAAGGGAAACATATAGGAAAACTTAGCAGGGGACAGTGGGGCATTCCTGTTTAATGATTGTCCAGGGGAGGCAGGGCAGGAAGGCCACCTCCTAGCCACAGAATATTTGTTTCACTCCTTTACAGAAGAGCAGGTCTAATTGACAAGCTTTTATCTTTTTTTTTTCTTTTGAGACAGAATCTCACTCTGTTGCCCAGGCTAGAGTGCCCTGGCGTCAGCCTAGCTCACAGCAACCTCAAACTCCTGGGCTCAAGCGATCCTCCTGCCTCAGCCTCCCGAGTAGCTAGGAATACAGGCACGCACCATCATGCCCGGCTAATTTTTTCTGTATGTATTTTTAGTTGTCCAGCTAATTTCTTTCTATTTTTTTTTTTTTTAGTAGAGACAGGGTCTAGTTCTTGCTCAGGCTGGTCTCGAACTCCTGAGTGCAAACGATCCACCCGCCTTGGCCTCCCAGAGTGCTAGGATTACAGACGTGAGCCACGGCGCCTGGCCCAAGCTTTTTCTTAAAGGCCCCCAGATCATACATATTTTCATCTTTGCAGGTCATTCAGTCTCTGTTATGACTCCTTAACTCCAACTGTTGTAGCACAAAAGCAGCCACAGACAAGACAAGCACAGGTGTGGCTGTGGTGTTCCAATAAAACTTTCTTTAGCAAAATGGATTTGGCCCACAGGCTATCTCTGGTTCAGCTATCTCTGGTCTTAACCGTATGGACGAAAGGCTACAATGACAAAAATATTATACATTACAGTCTACCCCCCTCATTTCCTTTCTTGCTCACAGCCCTGTCAGGCAGCTTCCCACAAGTCTGGTACAGAAATTTAAAAAAGAAATCTTTACAGATTGGCAATATCTGAAAAGACCAAATGGAAGAATGAGTTAGAGGACTTTTGCTTTAAGTATCTACAATTTGAAATTATCCTCCCTATAAAACATAGCCTAAGGACTCTGGGGGACAGTGAGGATGTTCCAGAAGCAAGGAGGTACCTTGGGAGGAGTGAAGATGCTTTGGAGGCACAAGAAAAAAAAAAAAAGGTTCACTCAAGGACAAAATATTGGGCAAGACTCATTCCTTTGAAGATTCTTGTGCTTAGCTCCATGCCTCCTAAAATGGAAACTCTGTCAACAGTATGCACTGAAAAAATGGACATCAGAATGTAGACTTGGGATCAGATTCACCCTAAAAGGTACACGCAGGTTTTAATATCTCAATTCTAAATTAATCAACGTTTCTGTGTACTAAATCCAATGATTTTCTTTCTATAATAGTATTCCTCAGAGATGCCCTAAAAATACATATACATATATAAAGCAATGGTTATTTCTTTAAGTCTGCTCAAACCAAGACAAAACTAGATTTAATTCCACAGAATATAACATTTTTTTGGTCTAAAAAATAATAAGAATTTAAAAACATTGTTTCTCCTTCTAACTAAAATTCATTATAAGAAGACTCCCCCAGGGTTGCCTTGCGGTGGTGTCAGATGGCCGCACTGAGGAGGCCACTCACCGCCTGGATCTGCTTCTGTCCTTTGCTTTGGCCTCGACAGTCTCTCACCAGGGCATTGTGGAGCTCTGAGCCTTCAGAGGCTGAAGGCTGAAGTCTCCAGCTAACAGGAAGGTATTCCTACTCTTAGGTCCCAGTCCTCAAGAAAAACCATGATGTCTGTATGGTCCGGAGCAGGAGGCCATTTGGGGAGGAGACCCCTTTTTCCTGAGCCCCGAGGATGGGACATAGCTGTGCTCAGGAAGTATCTCCAGGTCTTTGGGCCTAAGCCCATCCATGATCCTGTTGCCCAAATGAAGGATAATTTCAGTGGTGTCTCCACCTCCTGAGAGCATGAGCAACTATGTAATATTGGAGGATTTGACTCAAATGTTGGTTGAGCCGGTAAGGATAACACAAGCTTGGAGAAGATGGTATGCCCAGGATAAAGGAGAAGTCAACGTTTGAGAGGAGGGTGATTGTCAACAGCCACCGCTAGGAAATTCCACTGAACACGGACCACCCTCCTATCTAACCCCTTCTTCCTCCATCCATAGATCTTTCTTGATATTGAACACAGCATAGATGTGGCAAGGATAATAACTAATGGAATACACACCCAAACCTTATCCAGAATGCCTGGAGTGCAAACTACCCCCAGTAGTGTCTAGGGAATCCCCATGATCAAACATGCTAATATTTCCATAAAACTTTCATCTTCATGCTAAACACGCTAAGTAGAGATTGCACATAGCCTCCCATTAGTTTATTCCAAATACCTAACATTTACTGAACTGTGAACTAAGTTATTAACTACATATTCTCATTTTGTATTTCTTACAAAAGAGTGGGGTAGGTACTAATGTTATCCCCATATTTTTAACATGTGAGGCCCAGGAAGATAAATAATTTGCCCAAGATCAGGCATTCACTAAACCGGAGTTTTTTGGGCCATGGTTTTATTTTGAAAAATGTATACCTTCCCCAAAGTTTCAACAATAATTCAATGAACATAGCTTTATTTTTCCCCTAGAATCTGCAATTATACGCGGTTTGCCACATTTGCTTTCATCTCTTCTCTATGTGTATGTGTATATATATCCCTCAATTTGGGTTGTCTGATGTTTCCCCATTTGATTTGGGTTTTGCATTTTTGGCAGGATCCCCACAGCAGTGATGCTGGGTCCTGTGAGGGGACTCATGGACTTGCATGGAAGCTCCATGCCTTCTCACATGTCTTGCCCTATGTATTTCTTACATGTGGCTGTTCATTGTATCCTTTGTAATATTTAAAAAAAAAAAAAAAAGCAGTAAATATAAGCATAGTGTTTCCCTGAATTCTGTGAGGCATCCTAGCAAATTAATCAAACACTAGGAGAGCATAATGGGAACCCCAATTTATAGCTAGTCAGAAGCTTAATGTCACAACCTGGTACTTGTTACTGGCATCTGAAATGAGGGAAGTCTTATGGGACTGAGCCCTCAACCTGTGGTATCTGACACTGTCTTCAGACAAATATCATCAGATTTGAATTACAGGAAACCCAGTTGGTGTCTACTGGAGAACTGCTTAATGTATGGGAAAAAACCCCAACGCATCTGGTCACGGAAGTGTTCTTCTGTGTTGAGTGAGTAGAGAGGAAAAAAACAGTCTATTTTCCCTTTAGATTTTGTGTCAGAAGTGGGATGTTGAGTGATTGTGTAAGAGAGTAGGAAAAACACTACTTTTGCCTATCTCTAATAGTATATTTTTATAAACATTTGAAAAGTAAAAAAAAAAGACCCCCCGCAAAGAAAATAAGCAATTGAACCTGAGCTGAGCAGCCATCTGATGTGCTCACAAAATTTATGCAAGTGTATAATTATTTTCACATCAAAACAGGAAGAGAAATAAGCCTTTTTCATCCTAAAATCAAGAATTAACGAGTGTGATCCATGGAGGGCATAGAGATACGTTTTTAGGATCAGTGTAAGGCAACCAATGAAAAACTGGGTGAAGAAATGGATGTTAGCAAATAAAAATCCAGGGAACTGATGCAGAAATCTGATACGGAGTTACTGAAGTGCTGAGCTCTAAAGCTTCACATTTAAGGGGTTTCTGAAAATGAATGACAAAACATTAGGTACTTTTAAGACTTAGTTCTGACTGCCTCTTTTCTAAAAACCTTTAATATTATCTAATCATAACATTTAGAATAGTCTTAATTCCCCATTTTAACAACTTAATGGGAAATTTTGCCAATGGACTAAAATCTCTCAAGACACCTACAGTCTAAAATCATTCAATACTTTCAAAGCTTTTACAACACACAAAGCAGTGTAATGAGGGGGTTAAAAGCATAGGATCTGGGCTCAAATTTTCTGGGACCCAGTTATTGTTTGGGCAATTAATTCTCTGCGCCTTAGGTTCCACATCTATAAAAAAAATAATATAATAATAGTAGCATCTACTTCATTGGGATGATGCAAGAATTAAATGAGATAATGAACGTAAAAACAATGTGTGGCACATTGTAAAAACTAATATATTCATTATTATTATTAAACTAATGTATTCATTAGTATTATAAATTAACAAATTCTTCATCTATTACTGGTATAAAGGCACTGTATTGAACTCAGGCTGAAAACAACTGTGTACATTATCCACATATGTAATCACTTGTGGGTAAGCCTAAAGAGATAAAAAATTAGAACTTCAAATTTGGGGCATATCTCAAACCCCTCAAAAATGTTTAAACATTTTCACCTCACACCCTTCACACTATTAAAAAAAAAAAAAAGAAAAAAGAAAAGAAAAGAAAATAGCAAGTGCTAGAAAGAATGTGAAGAAATTGGAACTTTTATACTCTCTTAATAGGAATGCAAAATGGTGCAGCTGCTATGGAAAACAGTATGGAGGTTCCTCAAAAAATTAAAAATATTTTGGAGGCCAAGGCAGGAGGATCACTTAAGGCCAGGAGTTTGAGACCAACCTGAGTGAGACCCTATCTCTACAAAAACTAGAAAAATTAGCCAGGCATGGTAGTGTAAGCCTATAGTCCTAGCTACTTGGGAGGCTGAGGCAGGAGGATTGCCTGAGTCCAGGAATTGAAGGTTGCAGTGAGCTATGATGATGATGCCACTGAACTCTAACCCAGGCAACAGAGCAAGACCTTGGCTCAAAAAATAAAATAAAATAGAATTACCATATGATCCAGCAATCTTACTTCTTGGGACGTGTATATATCCAAGAGAACTGAAAATAGCATCTTGAACAAATGTTTATACAACCATGTTCATTGTAACATTATTTACCAGAGCCAAGAGGCATGAGCAACCTAAATGTCCGTCAATGGATGGCTACAGAAAATGTGGTGTGTATATAAATATATGTATACACACAAAGGAATACAGCAGTTGCCCCTATATCTGTGGTTTTACTTTCATACATTTCAGTTCCCTAAGGTACAGCACAATAAGATATTTTGAGAGAGAGAGACCATATTCACATAACTTTTATTACAGTATATTGTTATAATTGTCTTGTTATTGTTAATCTCTTACTATGCCTAATATATAAATTAAACTATATCATGGATATGTATATATAAGAAAAAAACCTAGTGTATATATAGGGTTCAGTACTATTGTACTATCAGTACATACACCCCACAGAAAAGGGGAAACTACTGTATCACCAATTTTAAAAAAGAAATCCTGCCATACACAACACCATGGGTGAACCTTGAGGACATGATGCCAAGTGAGATAAAGCAGTCACAAAAAAGACAAATACTTAGATGAGGTATCAAGAGGAGCCAAACACATAGAAACAGAAAGTAGAATGGTGGTTGCCAGGGTCTAGGGGGGAACAAAGAGTTGGCTTTTAATCAGTATAAAGTTTCAGTTTGAAAAGATGAAAAGGTGCACAACAATGTACATATAGTTAACACTGATGTACTATATCCTTAGAAATGGTTAAGATGGCAAATTTTATGTTATATGTAATTGTCATTTCTTTAAATATGAAATTATATTTACTTTTTGTTTTTTTTTTTTTTTTTTTAGAGACAGGGTCTCCCCCTATTGCCCAGGCTAGAGGACAGTCCATCATAGCTCACTGTAGCCTCCAACTTCTGGGCTCAAGCAATCCACCTGCCTCAGCCTCTCGAGTAGCTGGGACTACAGGTATGCACCACCACACCCAGCTAATTTTTTAAAAATTGTTTTGTAGAGACAGGGTCTCGCTATGTTGCCCAGTCTGGTCTCAAACTCCTGGGCTCAAGAGATCCCCCCATATAGACCTTCCAAAGTGCTAGGATTACAGCCACCGTGCCCAGCCATTTTGCTTTTAAGCATAAACACTAAAATATTTTACCAGCACCCTTTACCTAATTTTGCTTTTATGTGAAACTTTTAAAATTGTATAAATGAGCTCCAATGACTAGGTCTTCACATTGTTGAAATCCCATTACCAGCAACTTTAAAAGAAAGTGAATTAATATAGTTTATAACTTGAGTTAATGTACTTTATTTATTTTTTTTTTTTGAGACAGTCTCACTGTGTTGCCCTGGCTAGAGTGAGTGCCATGGCGTCAGCCTAGCTCACAGCAACCTCAAACTCCTGGGCTCAAGCAATCCTCCTGCCTCAGCCTCCCGAGTAGCTGGGACTACAGGCATGCGCCACCATGCCCGGCTAATTTTTTCTATATATTTTTAGTTGTCCAATTAATTTCTTTGTATTTTTAGTAGAGACGGGGTCTCGCTCTTGCTCAGGCTGGTTTCGAACTCCTGAGCTCAAACAATCCGCCCGCCTCAGCCCCCCAAAGAACTAGGATTACAGGCGTGAGCCACCGCGCCCAGCCTGAGTTAATGTACTTTATAACTTGTAAGGAATTATCTAAGTTTATCAAGTAATGTATCAGAAAAATGAATCACTGCACTGGGCTTTATGAAAAAAAAAAATCTTACCCATGCCATTCATTCATGCCAAAATTCTGAACCCCACCCTGCTGCTTCTCACAACCTGCTGAACAGCTTGGCTTTCAACAAGTTCTTACTGATGTTCTCTTTCCTACAGATTTAGCAAATCATCTGGAGCCATATACTCCTACGCTACTTACCAAAAGTGACCCACACCAATAGGAACTTCTGACAACAGAACTCTCATCCTTCATTTTTATTTTCTTTACTACATTTAGGGTGAACATTCTAATATACCGTAACTGGGTTTAGCCGTAACTAATTTTGAGTTTACTGAAGGAATGGCTTTTATCGTACAATTATTTTAATATATGTATAAAAACATGCACTTTGAAAAACAGAAAGGACAGAGTACCGTTCCAATTATTTTGTACTCCAGTATTTAATATGCTGCTCTCTAGACTGAGGCAATTCTCACAAGGGCTGAATGAAACAACCTTATGTGTCATGACTTGCTCAGGCTGGTCTCGAACTCCTGAGCTCAAATGATCCACCTGACTTGGTTCTGGGTTAAGGGAGAGTAAGAAGAAATGAAGGAAAGCTAGTAGAATGTTCAGAGAGCACTGATGCCTCTGTTTGGGAGTTTATCTTGTAATCAAAGAGCAGCCTCCATTACCTCCATCAAAACAAACAGTCATCAGATAATACAGATTATGGATGGCATGTCCTCAGGGGAAAGGCCGATGACCTGCAGGCAGAGTCAGCCACACCTGCTTCCTAAGAAGTCCGATCATAAATATAAAATTCTACCCCGCAAAAAGGCAGGAAAGTCAATAGTATTTTTGTAAGAATTAATTGGAACTGATCTGTGAAGTCCTTCAGACTGGAACATATGAACACCACAAAGTTCTTTCTCAATAGCTACTTGCTGGTAAAGCCCGTGGATTTGACAGGTTGTAGGTTGGGGCAGGCTAGGAAAAGAAAATTATCAACAAAACCTTTGGAAGAAATGTCAATGCAAGGGCTTCCTTTTCGTAAGAGAGTGATTGAATCAGCAGTAGGTATGTTTGAACGGCCCAGCTGGGTCAGAATAGGGGATGTTACCACACAGGAACTAGAAAGGGTACCAGGTTTTATGCTAGTCCCACCCAAAATCAGCACCTGAAGAGCAGCTTGCTTTCCATGCTACCACTTCAGAGAACACTGGCTCAGGTGAGCCATGGGCCATTTGTTTTCTAAGTGCAGAGGGTTTTTTTTTAATTTTTTTTATTTTTTAGTAGAGACAGGGTCTCGCTCTTGCTCAGGCTGGTCTCGAACTCCTGAGCTCAAACAATCCGCCGGCCTTGGCCTCCCAGAGTGTTAGGATTACAGACCTGAGCCACTGCGCCCGCTCAGCCTTTATTTTTTTTAAGTTGACAAAAATAAATAAGCATCTAAGCCAGGTGCAGTGACTACGCCTATAATCCTAGCACTCTGGGAGGCCAAGGTGGGAGGATAGCTTGAGGTCAGGATTTCAAGACCAGCCTGAGCAAGAGGGAGACCTGTCTCTACCAAAAATAGAAAAAATTAGCTGGGCATGGTGGTGCGTGCCGGTAGTCCCAGCTACTCCAGAGGCTGGGGCAGGAGGATTGCTTGTGTCCGGGAGTTTGAGGTTTGCAGTGAGCTATGATGACAGCACTGCATTCTAGCCTGGGCAACAGAGAGAGACAGAACCTGGGCACCCTAGCCCAGTGCATAGAGTGAGACTCTGTCACAGGGAAAAAAGAAAAAAGAAAAAAAAAAAAAAAAAAGGATCAACCCACAAAATATAATCTCTTAAAATAATCACTCTTATTTTATACAACCCAAAGATCCAAATTTTTTAATCAGCCACTCTGTTACTTAATTTACATTGATTCTGTTTGCTGATTACCTAACTGGTACACACCTATATATACATGCCTATGTTTATATGCATATGTATATGTCATAGTGCTCACACATGTGTAATTAAAACAGGCTTAAAATATGCAAACAGAGAAAAGAGACTAGAAAATTCTGATCCCTCAAGAAGTAAAAATATTCTGAAAATGGAGATAATAGACTAAAGAAATCACCATGATAGAGAATTTGGTTTCAGTTTAAATAAATGATAATGTATGCAAAGCTGCCTAAAAAATCCTCTGGAGCAAAAATCTTGTTAATCATTGTTGCCTACAGGGAAGATAAAGAGGGTGTTTTGGTCTAAAAGTTACCCATACTGTGGCTGGCAGGTCAAATTCAGCCTTGGGCTTGTTATTGTATGTCCCCAAGCTCAGAGTGGTTTTTATATTTTTAAACAGGTTAAAATATAAAACAAAGAGTATGGAACAGTGAAGGCATGTGGTCCACATATCCTAACATGTTTGCTATCCTAAGATATTTAAACTACTTAATTTACTAGTTGGCCCTTTATTAGAAAAAGTCTGTTGACTAGTAGCTCTGCAACAACCTCATAAGTATGACAATATAGGTGAGTCTCTGAAAGTCAGAACAAGCCACAAATAAAGAATCACTACTCGTTTATCCCAAGAAGTGGTTCCACTAAGTCAAAACCAAGAGAGTGAAATTGTAAATTACGCTGTTTTTAGACCCCCCTTCACATAACACATCTTCTCCACCAAAAAAGAAAGTCTGCAATACTAACTTTTACTATCAAAATAAACACTAATCTAACTATTAAAATAACAAGAGCAGAATGATATTCGGTATTTATAATTTGGCAACATTAATGCATTTCAAACACTCAGACGAAATTGGCATCCAATGCAAGAAAAAGTAGAAAAGTCAATTAAATTTACAACAAAAGCAAGTCTTCTGAGTTAAAGCAAATGAATTATAGACATTTCTTTTGAAAATATTACTTCTATATTTAATTTAATACTGCATTCGAACTGATAATCACTGAGATTCATCAAGTCAATTTAGACATTTCCATCTTATTTTGGATTTTTAATTTTAGAACACAGAGTTTTAAAGCTGCCATTTACTATAAAATGGGGTCGTTTTTATTTCTCTAAACACTATTCAAGTTCAATAGAAAATATTTTATTCTTTTTCTTTGGAAGGTTCCTATGATGTACAGGTACTCAATTTACAAGTTCTTATTTCCTCCACCGCTGCAAATATTCTAAGACTGAAATAGCACATGATGGCAAAGAAAATGCAACACCCAGGGAAGATCCTCTAGGACTACCTCCCTTGCTTCAGGAAGGAGTCAGGCAACTCCCAGTGTGGAAAAGCAGCTGATAGCATCAGATCCAAGGGCTATGCCCATATTCCTTCAGCCTATGGCCTGCAGGCAAATGCCTAATCTTTGATAGCCCAAATTTAAGGTGAGATTTAGGCTCTTAGCAAGGCTACCTTTATGTGTTTTTGTTTTTTTCTTTCGATGTCACCTTTAGACCTAGGCAAGAAAATCCCCTTTCTGAAAGCCCTGGGCTTTAGAAGGCATCTATGGTGCAAGGAGCCCCTTCAAAGTGCTAAGCGGACACAGGGGACAAGCCCAGCTGGGGCCATCCCTTGTGCACCCCATGATTTCAAGTACCCGTGACCCTCAATTTCCGTGGCTAAATCACTGCAAGTCTATTTCCAGGGTCTGAGAGGCTCTTCTCCTGGGTCCATCCTCTGGAAGCCGGACTGGGCTAACCTGCCCTACTGGTGTGCACATTACGAGACCTGTGCAAGGTCAAAGGAGAGCTGTTTGGAAGGGGTTGTTGGGCCTTGGACATGGGGGCAGCAGTATCCACACTATGTACAAGAGGAGTCACAGACTAGGGACCAGCTTTCCTTGTGTTGCTTCTTTCTGACTCCTAGGCATCTAAGACTGAAAAATAAACAGCTAGCCTCCCAGGCCATTATGAAAGTATATTTGGTCAAATAAAAGCCTAGAACCTTTTTCACTTAGCAGTTTGTCATCTTGCTTTATAACTCTGACAGATTTACATATACAGTATGTGGGTGTGCACTGCACTCCTATCCCTGGGCCCACAGTGTCCACAGTGCACTCGGTTCTCATAACGCTCACCCCCCACATCTCACGCTACAAAGTCATTCCACTTCCTCAGCTCCTAAATCCCATGTGTAAAGCTTAACTAGGAATCTGATGTTGTATGTAAGTTCCAAGATTCAGGCTTTCTTTTTGATTTACCTAGTTTCCCATCCCTATCACAGGGGGAAAAAGTTAATTGATCATCATAAAACCAAATAAAACAGAATTTCCAGGCATTCCACCTAAATGCCTCTGAGCATAGAAGGGCACCACTGGTGAGAAATGGCTACAGGAGAGAGGGTTTATTATCACAGCTACAGGGTGGATAGCTGTGAGCCCAGGAAGGTTACATACAAATCCTTCTGGTTTAGCATCAAGGATAACTCTTTGTGCTAGATTATTTGAACCATCCAGTGCTTAAGTATTCCAGTCATATTCCCAACATCAACCAAAGTTAATAATTTATTGAGCACTAACTATGGGCCAGGCACCTTGACATACCTTCTCTCATTTAACCCTCATCATTTGGGAAATAAAGGCATAGAGAGGTGAAGGTCTCACAGCTGATAAGTGGCTGAGACTTAGGCCTGGCTTTATATGACTTTAAAACCTATGCTCCAACGAATGTCTAAAAAATTCCATATTTTTAAATACATAATTTTTTTTAAATGTGGGAGAAAGAAGGATGCCTTATGTCTAGCACTACAATGAGCAGTTGAAATGGCTATATTATCTATACGATGAAAAAATACACATAAAAATTATTTTCCTTATTCTTATATATAAATAAAAACGTCAGGGGGCTAGTGTTTTGTATATTAAATAATGAAATATATAGTCACCTTTTTTGGATATAAAGATGTTTTCCCTCTTCTAACTCCTTAATAGAAGTCCAAAAAAATATCTTAATGAAAAGGCCCCCACCCCGCAAGAAAAAATCCCCATTCATTTATGAATTGAGGCCAAAACTAGAATTGGGAAAAAAAAAATCAGAATAACAATATCACACCACAAAAAATTAATATGCCTAGAAAATGACAATGTAATCGTTGCTGCCACTGTAACCCTACTGCCCTATTGAATGACAGGGTAGAACTGTCGAAATTCTCTAAAAAGTTTTTTGGTCAGAAAAAAATAACAACCTTGACTTTTACCTAAGTGCTGACCTAATTCAATAGTTTTTCAATGATAACTTGGAAACAGTCAATAAATAAAATATGCCTTTCTGGTTGACTTTCACTGAAATCTATGATTAATTGCCATTCCCAACAGAAATACCACATTCAGCTTTGAAGAGAACAATTTGCATTACCTTTTTCAAGAAATGCTCTAGATATACGTTCTTTGGTTCCAAGTTTAAGAAGTACTTTGCCCAACTTTTAAAACATCTATGTTTGTTACACAGTTGATAACTAATCCTAAAAAAAATAAGTTATTATAATAAGAAGTAAAGATTCTAAAGAGGCAATATTATCCATGAATATGTCTTTGGATACACATGTCCCTTAAGTCAACGAGAGCAGAACCAAGTCCTGGGGAGGCAGTAGCCACACTTATATAACGTCCACGGCCATTAGGGGTCTATGTCTGTAGAAAGACTTATTCTCAAGGGGAGTTACGTAATCTCTTCTTATTCCCTGGAGAGCTTGCTTTAAGGGAGGGGAGGAAGAGAGGACGATCTGTCAAGGATAGTTTGGCTGCAATGCTGCCCGAAGGCAGGAGTGTGGATTCTATGGCAGCTCCAGCAACAGAGTCTGGGCCACTTTCAACATCTTTGGAGTTCAATCGCTATCACTACTGTATTTGGCCACAGAAAGGAGGGGCCGTTCCAATCTTCCTTACAATTACCGCCCTAATTATTACATTATACTTTCACAATTTAATCCCTTTATTTGCCTCACTGCATTTTTGGGGCTAAGTAAGCACCACAGTGTGACGCCTGATGATGTAGCTAGCAGGGTAGCCTGATGGAGGGCTGCCCCAGCTGCCAGCTACAAGCACAGCCAGGTGGGCAAGTCCAGAGTGCTAATCTGGACAGTGACATCTCTGTCTCCTGCTCAAAATCCTTGAAACTTGCTCTCTCCAATATGGAGTAAAACTGAGCACATACATCAATGCCAAGAATCACCCTGTGCTTTGCTCTGTTAAGCTTTTGGTAGCATTTCAGTAGCCTAAAGAATAATCATGCATAGAATTCCAATTGTTTATTAATTATTGCTCAGTACATAACTACTGCATAGCTATTAATATCTAAGCTTTATGATTTTTTTTTTTTTCAAATAACTGTCAGGAAATTTTTTCACATAGTTATTCTATCTTTACAAAACATGCTGAAAACCCAAGGGTTTAATACCCCCACCCTAAAAATTTGGTATTCCCTTAAGGCAGGAGACATTTGTCCACAGAATTTGCCTCAATCTACAACCTTTGGGAACACAGCCTTAATAAAATGTTGATAAGATGAAACTCCAGCCAGCATGCTGCCTGACTCACAGTAGGTTCTCAGTAAATATTTGTTGAATAAATGGGAGTGGTTTTCACATTGAGAACCTCTTGTTTATATTAGCATACACAGTACTTGTTCATTTATCCCAAAATATTTGCTTATCTTTGTGTAGTTAGACCCAGAGCTGTGTAAACTGATTTAACAAAATCAAATTATTAACAGTTTAAATTTCATATACTCTGTAACCATAAGGATTATAACATTGTTGAATAATGGCTGGTAATAACCCAAAGACTTGAGGTGTGTTTTCATTCTCAAGTTTCGTCATGTTAGTAAATAGGCAGAAGACATTTTTCAAATGCCCTAAAGTGAATACAGAGCCTTGTGTACAGACCACCATTGTATTTAGCTTGCTCACTTTACATGTGATTTTATATTTCGTTTTACTCTTAAGCATTCTGAGAAGTAGGTATTAATGCCTTTAATCTATGGATAATGATAAAGAAAATAAAGATCCAGTGGATGAAGGATTTTTATAAGAAAGTACTAGTAAAATATGGCAATAATGAGCCAGAAAATATGAAGATACATTATTAAAATATTTAGGGAATCCATATATGCAGCACACTAACTTGGCTTTATGTTCTTCAATTAGAACTATGAGAAGCTATGAAAAGGTTGGGCTTGAACATCCACTGTATTATGTAAGACTATTGTGTCTTGAGAAATCGTGTGCTTTAGGTAAACTCTCTTAACTGTGCTCTCATCAGCCACAGATCAAGGAAGCTATGAAACAGACAACAGAAAAGCAAGGGGGAGATGGTACAACCTCTTCCACTAAGGGTAGTCACGAAAATCTTCAACGCAACTGACGGAGAAGAGTTGCACTGCCAGATGCTCTTAAAAGGGAAGGTGGGAGACTTCTCTATGTGCAAAGGGCTTCAGAATCACCTTTTGTTAAAATGTTTAAAAGGATAAGAGCTTAACAAACATTACCTCTTTTGTACTTTAAAAACTATACATCACAAAGTTATCAACTGATTTAGTTGTGTAAGACGACAGTGGTCAGCTGTCGGTGGTAAATAGCACACTCACATGGTATAGAGCAGTGGTTCTTAAACCTGAGTGAGCATCGGAATCACCTGTAGGGCTTGGTAAAACAGGCCCACCCCCAGAGATTCAGACTGAATTCACACAGTGAGGCCGGGGAATTTGCATTTCTGACAAATTCCCAGGTGATGTTGATACCATTGGTGCTGCTACACTTTGAGAACCACTGGTGTAGACTGCAGCACAGTATAGTGCAGTGGTTCTTAACCTTGCCTTTGCATTAAGCATTACCTAGGAAGCTTTTAAAAATCCCCCTGAAAGGGAAAATGCATTTGCATTTGTATAGGCAACACGTTTCTTAGGCCAAACTAAGATGACTGCCACAGCGTTTTTTCCGGCCCGGCCCCCCTAGCTAGCTGGCCTTCCGGGGAGGCGTGAGTCAGCACACTTACGTAACCAAGGTGTTATCTCCTATGTAAACCCATGTGATCACGTTTTTCCCATGGCATGTTGCCACTATTGTTCAGAGCCATATATAAGTGCTTGCCATGTTCTCAGCCATGCTTTTCACCAATGCTATCCCCCCCACCACCGACAATAAAAAGCACGTCTCACCTGCCCGCTGCCACTCACCTCTTCTTCCAATTTCCGAAGCCTGTGCCGGAGCACACGTGAGCCACAGAGCTCCCCCCTCGCATCCCCTTACCCTAGCTATACCCAAGACCAATTGATTCAGAATTTGGGGCATGAGCCCTGGCATCAGGATTTTTTTTTTTTTTTAATGTCTTCAGGTGATCGCAGTGAGCTGGCAAGCTTGAGAACCACTTCTATGTGGAAAGACAGACTTTGTGTCCATAACTGGTTGTTAAGAAGATATATTTTGCAAACTTCCAAGCAGAATCATTAGTGTGCTATAGATCCTCAATAAATAATTATTCTTTCTTTCATTTTTTTCAAAAGTGTATCATAAGGGATCTAAAAAAGTGAAATCTAATTTTCTGCCAGAATATATATCTAGAGGCTGCAAAATGAGCTGAGTTTCTGTATTTGTGGATTACTGGTTTAAAGGGGCACATGCAAATTTCAGTCATATTTTTCTACATTTTATGTGTGAAATAATGTTATTTATAAATCTGGAAATATATAAAGGTTTGGGTATGTATCACTTACATACCTTGGGGGTGTGTTTTATAATTAAATGTAATTTCATTGGTATAATTTTGAAGTCTTTTTACACTAATTCATTCAAAAGGTGGGAAAAGAAGGAAGATGAGTAGATAATTAAATTTGTCTAGAGCAGTGGTTGTCAAAGTATGCTCTCTCTACTGGCAATGTCAGCATTTATATTTAGAAACATAAATTCTCAGGCCCCTACCCTATATCTAATGAATGAGAAACTCTGGAGGTGAGATCCAGTAATCTACATTTTAACAAGATTTCCAGGAGATTGCAATGCATGCTCAAGTTTGAGAACCACTGGTCTAAGGTATTTATTACTCCCATGCACCTACAGGAAGAACTAAAGAGGTACGAAGCACCGTTAATCCAACATTCATTTGTTCAGTTGCCATACAGACCCACTTTGCTCTAATAGCAGCTATGCTCTTTTAACTCCACCCAAAGCTTATCATCATTGCATCATTAGAGCTTAATAGTGAAAGGAGAATTAATGGATACGGAGTATATCTGGGGGAAGTTTATTCTATAAATTTTCCACTATCGATTTTAATCTATTTCTATTTTCTACTCAAGATAGAATTAAGACTATGTAACTTGACTTATGAGGATAAGAACTATGAAAAAAAAAAAAAAAAAAGACCATCATGTGAAGTTGGAAGAGGGTAGGGTATTCCCGGATCCAACACTAACCTTGAATTGTCCTCTTGAAGAATGCCTTGCAGGCTTCACATGACGCTACCCCATAGTGGTACCCAGACGCGATGTCACCACACACTAAACACAGTCTTTTGGGCATCGAGTTGAGCATGTATTCACACTTGGTCTGGGGATCTTCCACAATGGTGCTGGAGCAGTCATCATACAGTTTCCTGACAGGCCCACTACCTCCCAGGATAGGAGCAGAGGGGTAGAGAGGTGGCGAGTCAAGTCCGTTCTGATGGCCATTCATGGTTGAACTGTAGCTCCCACTGGCGTCTGAAGAGCCACCAGGGCTGTGGTGGTTGACGCTGTCCGTCAGGGAGGCCGGGCTGGAGGGTTCCGTCTTGATGAAGGACGAACAGCTGGAATCAATGTGTCGATCTTTGTTTGACATTCTGCAGAGAAGCCTGAGATTTAGGGAGATACAAGGAGAGAGAGAAAGAGAAGGAGAGTGTCAAATGCAGAGACCAAAAGAGGTAGACACAAAGAGATGGTGGAAAAAAAAATAGAGAAAGCAAAAAGGAAAGATAAAAGGAGGGGAAAAAAATAGAAGAATTCATATGTTAAAGACACTGCTCTTTGAGAGTACTTCCTAAGGGCTAGGGACTACACATCATTCATTCTCTAGTCAATATTTCTTGTTCTACAAGAAGGTAATCAGCATAAGGGCATGGCAGGGTTACATCAAAGTGCCCAGACAGGCCATAAACAAAAGCTCTAAAGGGTCCAATTGCTTTTTATTTTACCTTTCTCTTGGAGAACCACCGTCAATATCTAAATCAACTGTCTAGATTCTAAATTTGTCAATGGAAGAGGTGGTGATTTGCAAAGTCTATATCATTTCTAAAATTGTATTTTATCCTCACTCTGCCTTTCCTTCCACATACTGATGCTGCAATCACTTTATTATGAGCAGAATCAAACTTTTATTTTCAAAGACTGAACAGATGATCCTAAGCTCTGTAATTACTGTTTGTCAGCACGCTTCCATAAGCATAACTGTGTCTTTTATTGATCTGACTAAAACACATAGGGAATATATCCTCAATCACTTTGTTTCTTTATTTAAATTGCTCTGTTTCATAGCCATTTAGCAATAGAGAAAGACATCAAGTATAAAACTCTAGCCAATATTCAAGGATTATTTCCTAGAGCCTGAAAAATTTAGTGAATGATCACCAGCATCGATTAATAAATATGTGCATGCATTTTTGTGTGTGATTTGCTATTGTTTAAGAGGTGAATTGGTAAAAGCCATTTGAGCCTTCATTATACCTGTGAGTCCATAAATCTGATACTGTACTTTATATTCAGTAAAAGTGGAAATGCATCAAATTTTGTCCTGAAAAAATGAGATTTGCGATGGCCCTACCCCCCTTCTTTTTGTCTTTTAATATCATACCTCCTAAAAGGAACTATGATGAAGCATCTAATCTGACAAACTATTTTCTCTTATCTAGAGGAAGCACACGTCGCCCCTCTTTCTTTGTTGGACCCATAAGTGATTGAATTTCAGGAAAGGTAATTAGATGAAAAGACATAATTCGTCCTATTTTCCGTCTGTTTAGCCACAGTGCAAAACCCCTTTTAGCAAAGTCTCTAAGAACCTTCTGAGTGCCCACTACAGAAAGAAGACGTGGCAGTTGAGAAAGGGACTTAGATAATTGCTTCCCAGTGGAAAGTTGATTTATGGGAATCCCACTGGGTAATGGTCATTCACGAGAATTTGGGGGAGTAGTCACGGGCTAACCAAAGGGATGCAATTATCTCTTTCACAATAAATCTAATGATTGTTCATCATTGCACAAATTTCATGCTCTCCTCCAGGTCCTCCTCCTCCTCCTCCTCCCATTGTTCTGTTACTTTAAAATGGAGGAAAATACGAATTTTCTATCAGGAATGTTCACTTTAACTCTTCCAAGAAGGCAGTCTCAACAGCAAGGCATTTAAGACAAGAATTTGCCTCTTAACAATGCTATCTTACTTTGGAAGTTTTGCTCTGCTTTCTAACGTCAAGAAATATCAAGATGTGGAGACAGCAAAGAGGAAGGAGAAAGCCACCCAAATACCTTCCTGCTCTCGCCCACCCACTGGTGTTGTCCTTTCCTCAAGACCTAGCGCAAGAAAAAAGATCCCCCTCGCCAGCCTGAACCACGGCGTCCTCTCCCTTCTGCATCTGCTGCCTGTACCCGTCACTGTTAATGAGTGTTGTAATTAATAGATCGCTCTCCTTGTCTCCCTGCTTGCACTCTGGGCTAAGCACTTTCCTCAAGTCAACGTTTGAAAGAAAGCGGGTCGGCACTGACTTACAGCAGCCCTGTGAATTCCTTTTAATTTAGAGCACTTACACCACCACTTCACTTATTACCTTATAATTACTGGACTGCTCGCACATACATTATGATCTTAGACTAGAGTTAGAAGTTATTAGGGTACTAAACCATGGTTGCTCTCCTTTCCTCTCTCTAGCATTGAATTTCTTTCTCACAGCTATGACAATTAACTCTTTCACCGTCTGTCCGCAAAGCACTGTTTTAGAAATTTTTTTTTTTCTTCCAGAGAATTGCTTGGAGCTGCTTGATCACAAAACATACCACATTTTCTTCCAGCCCTCTTTTTGCTCCTCCTTTCTCTTTTTCTGAATCCTCTCCAGTCACTTTCACCCCAATTTTCTTTCCCTAAGGCTTTTTTCTCAGGAACTTCTAAAATTTGCAGAACTCTTGATTTAAGGAGCAAGGCCAGAAATTATCCTCCAATTTATGGAGCAGTTATTTGCCACGTCACCAAATGTTTATGTATCAAATGCATCTTGTTAAAGTCCCTGAAAAATAGGGTCTCTCCATCCAGCTGTTTCATCCAAAATCTTAGCCCATAACTTGGTTATAACCTGGACGGCAGTAAGGAAATTCAGCGCACACAAGCTGCCGGGGGGTCCTTGGAACGATGGTAGTATTTTGTCCTAAACGAGATCTGTCCACTTTAGTCATAAATGAAAATGAACAAACTGGATTTGTGCTGTAGGTTGTACATGTTTTTCTCCTGACATGAACTGTTTCCTTAATTAATATCTTTTGCCTGGTGGAAATAATAAAAGTCAGAATTGCCATTTATCAAGTGCTTACTACGTGCCAGGCACTGAGCTGAGCACTTTACAAACATCACCTCATTGACTCCCCAAGAAACCTCGAAAGGGTGGTATTACTCTTTAGGAAATCGAGCCTCAGACATTCCAAAACTTGGGGAAGGTCATTCAGTCAGGAAGCAATAGAGCCGGAATTTGAACACAGGTCTGACTCCAAAGTCCAGAGCAGAAATGCTCTGAAGCTAACGAGAGTTTTAAACAGTGTTTACTCATTTTTAAAAACTAGCCAAGCAAGTAGGGTAGAGGTAGCAGAGATTTACTGCTTTTATTTCTCAACAAGTATATCCACAGCTCACCCGTAAGTGGAAAAGGGCAGAAGGGGCCACCACACTGGCTGCGGGTCTGTCCTATTGAGTTACCCTCCCCTGGGTTTGGAATGACGCCTAAACAGATTCTCTGAAAGAACCCAGTTGTCTCCTAATTACTACTTAGCTCATTACACTGAACACTTCCTAGACACCATTACATTATAACCTAAAACTACAGCGAGTCTTAATTCTCTCCCTCTCTGTCTCTGAAATTCTACAGCTCTATTACTCAAGCCTGAAATATTCACAACTATCTATAAATTCAATTGTCAGCTGGTGGGTTTTATTCTAGACTTCACTTCAATCTAAAATTAGAGGCACTAAAATTCACATTAACTCTAAGAGGAATGTAGTGAATAAGACTTTATTTCAAAAGAACACCTTTTTGTCACAAAGAGCCATTTTCAAGATGATGGCTTTATCTGTAGCCAAAGAGAATAAGCCCAATTCCACATTGTACAGTTAATGAAGAAATTTTAAGTCACATTGGATTAATAAAAATCTAAATTTAGTTAAGAATTATGAATAGAAATAACATGTGTCGAAATATGTGGGAAATATTTATTTTAAAGCCTTAGTATGGTTACATTTATTTTATTATTTTAAGAAAAATGATGAGAAGAACAAGGGAGCAAGACAAGCTACTGTCCGAATGAATACCCTGAGAATAAACTGGAGGGGGAAATAACTGCGTCAAGAACAACATTTAGTTTCTATATAAGACAACAAATTTGAAAAATTAAACAGACTTCTTGAAATTTCAGTGCTTTAAAAAGCATTTTTAACACACAGTTTGAGATATAGTCTCGAATAATTCTGATCATCATACTTCAACATAGGAACTTGTTTCCTAGCTCTGCATATGGACCAGCCACGGTAAAAATCATCTTTGGTTTTAGATACTAACGATCAGGCAAATAAAACTTCTTGGTTGGACTATTTAAAGATGTAATTTTTGAAAGTTAATTAAATGTGTGTATATGTGTGCATATAGAAAGTGAGAGAAAGAAAGGATAAGAATCAGTTAAAGTTGCTGCTGTAGGGGAAAACAAGATAATCTAGAAGTTAATATTCAATTTATATTATAATTATCAAGTCTAATTATTTTAGGAGAGTCTACCTAGATCCAGGTACATGTGTGATCTTAAATGAACTGCCATGAGTTTAAATTTCCACATGCATATATAGATGTCCAGAGTGGTCTACATTCTGAAGAAAGGATTTAAGCTTAGCCAGTACTGTTAATTGTTAAATGTTGGTTTAACAATAATGTTCTATAGGGTTACAAATTATAAATCCTTTCACTGAAATATAAGTTCTTTAACAGCTATATTTCATCATGTGAGCTTTATATACAACTTATTTGCTACTTTATCTCCCCATTTAGAAAAATGCAGAACAGAGAAAAGGGTGCATAGAAATTTCATACGGAACATGTGTGTACAGGTCATCTTAGACCTTCCTGATTGTTAAACTAAGGCAAGATGATCTGCAACTTTTATTATATCTATACCAGCGACGGATACCTTCATAGGCTAAAGAAATGTCAACTAAAGAAGTCACCATTTTCTTTTCTTCTTTGTTATCCTCCAGGGCTTGAAAAAGTACTCACCACAATTAACAGTTACAAATGCTTTAAAATTTTATTTCCAATATTTTTGTGTAAGAACAGTGAAGCCGGCAAGCCTGCAAGTTTACAAATACAGAGAGATAAGAGTCCCCATTTCCTCTGACCGAATCATAGAATTTCAGGGTTAGAAAGCAAGGTTATCAAGTCACACCACCTATTCACTGTTTTCAGGATAGAAATGAATTTATGGCGATTGGTTCGTTTTCTACCTTCTGAAATCACCAGATTAAATAGTGAAGAATTTTTGTTTAAAAAAATAAAAAGCTCTTAGTAGGGTATAGGGGGGTTCTTTCTTTTCTTTCTTTCTTTTTTTTTTTAATGCTTTTAGAAGAAAACCTCCAGACTAATACTGCAGCTCCCGGAGGTACCGGCTTCAGAGCCCATGACCCCAGCAGCTCCCATGGTAGCCTGAGTTACAACTTCAAGCACGCTACTTTACAATGAGCTTTTTCCCCCCCTGCTTCAACTAATTGCACTCTTGTAAAGTGGCAAAATGTGAATCACTTAGTAACAAAATGGGCACCAGCTGCTATTGTCAGAGAATGGTGATGCTGAAGAAAGGGAAAGCAACCGAATGAAGTGTCATGTCAGAAATCAACGGTGCAACGTGTGATTTGAGAAAACATGACTACTTTACAGAGACAGGGTGTCATTATGGCATCACAGTAATACGATGCTTTGACAACTGCTGGGTCTAACATATCATCATTGCATTAAGGTACACTGGCTTAGTTGGGGAAAGAAGAGAAAGGATTTTTTCTTTTAATAAGAAATATCTTAAGGTCTGCCTGGTTAACCTAACAGAAGGAGATCATTAATCGTAAAGGAAGAATTGTAAATCCTGACCCATATATGCTTAAGAAGATAAAAACACATGGGCACACATATGCACACACACTTATGTGTAATTTTAAGGCCTTCTTTAATAAACATTGAGGCCCATCTAATAGAACAGATTTCTGTTCTGAATAATGGGATCATAATCATTTAGTAATGCTTCTTGATTCTTTGAACAAATAAATTGTGCATTTAGTCCAAAAGACTCCTTTCTAACTTACTCCATCAAGAACAAGAGTAGAAAACTAGCTGCCCCCAAAGCTGGTGCCTGAGCTGCTGACAAGAGATGTAGCTATGTAGTGTGGAGACAAGGAGCTGGCCCCTTAACAAAACAAATTAGAGCCCCTATCTAAGCCAACAGCTCGCTCAATTCTATAAAAGGGAGTCCACTATACCAAAAAAGGAAATTCAGGACAAATAAACAAGAGACTTTCAACTCACTTCTGGCTGATTATTGAAAGGAAAGTGCCCCATGAATTGTAAATTCATACCTAATGACTAAACCCTTACCAGGAAAGACCTCACTGAAACCCTATCTGGTTTTGGGGTTCTAGAGTTCAATGGTCCTTTCTTATTCAATTTTGTTCTGACATTAGTTTGATCAGCTATTCTGGGTTTTAGCACTGAAAGCCCAGTCCCAGGTAACCAGGATGGTTGGGCACCCACTCTGGAATACAGAGATACCTATGGAACCCTGTGTCTCCACTCCTGCTGTGTGAAACCTAAACAAGAGAAGGGAAATGGAGACAATTCATTTCCAGCAAAGAAGGTCCAGAAAAATGGCAAGAGAAATGTACTAATAAGAGTGACTAAACTAATGAGGACTGGGGGGTGTTGTAAGGATGTATGTGTTAGAAAATGCCTGCGGACACACCAGTATCCCATTTTACTATGCTGCGCAAGCTGGAGACGAATACCGATTGCCTTAAGTTATCCAGACTATTTTAGATGTAGGAAATTGCAGTTGCTTCAATTTGTATGGCCAGGTGATTTCTTATGCTCCCTGGTTGATAAACTTTATTAATGGGAAAAGAAATGGTCCTGCAATATCACAATGTGTTGCACATTATGATTGTTGACAGTTTCTGTATTTAAGGATTCGATCTGATGCAGAGGCGCTTAGTAGTGTAATTTATCCTCAGCTTGTTTTCTTGGACCTATTTCAATCTGGGGGTGAGCATCTCTTGTTTATAGCTCTAAATACAGTAAGTGAGCTACTGACAAATCAATAAACCTGTTAAATACATAATAATGCTGGGTAATTGCATACATGATGTTTTACATAATTAACTGTCTGAGCTTTTCTTTAATATAATGGGCACTCATGTAATATAGAGTAGCTATAAGTCTATAAAATATACAGTTTATATGAACCATGATTCTGCTTAAAACTCTGGCTAATCATCTACATCGGCTTTGAGGAGAGAGCTCTCCTCCACTGCCAAGTCCAAATCAATTCTTATGACATTACTTTATAACTAACATGATATTTAACTGATGATGCCTATTAGCTATTATACAGACTGCGTTCAAAGATTGTAACAGTAGGGGGGAAATATCATTTAGTTTAAACAAACTTCTGCCATGTAATCAATATTATTGAGGCAAATTAAGTGTTTTAACAAGTGTGTATATTTGCCCTAATGCAGCTTAATTAACTATATGCTCACAACTGCTCAACTACACGACACCTATGGATCTTAAGAGAGAGTCTAAAAAAAAAAAAAAAAAAAAAAAAAAAAAAACTAGTCAGAAACTCAGATACACAACAGATGGGGAAAACAAGCATTTTATCTCTGATCCCCAAAAATGTTTCTTGCTTTATACAAGTTACTCTCCCGGGAACCAAAACCTAAGAACAAGAAGGGCTCTGGAACAGCGTGCCTTATAGTCAAGCCACTTGGGTAGTAAATGTTCTAATGTTGACTGAGTCACCACACCCAGGGTAGAGTGAAACAGCCCCTGGCAACAGTGGGGACGACTACTAAAAAGGAAGGTTTGTATGGGGTAAAAAAAACTACGCATGATAAATCATCAAAATGAAGCTTACAATATATGCTGAATGTAACATTTATTCCGTCTTAGAGATTTACTATGCCATGAGCAGACCTCCGCAGTAAGCTTTCTAGAGGAAAGAAATAGTCTCCTACTTCTACAAATCTCTGGTCTTTCAAACAGAAATATGGATCAATAAAGTTTGCTTGTGTTCAGACAATTCTGTTCTCAAGCAGTCAAGAAGCACACGGAAGAGAAGTCGCCACAACAGGAGGGGACTGACAGCTAAATGAAGACCTTCTCCACGGCATTGCACTGGAGAATAAACAGATTTTCAACTTGTAGAAAGTCTACGCGCTGATCTTTACAAAGTACAATTGAATATAGATGCTTTACACACAGACTTCAGTGATGGAGTTCACAAATCAAATCCAGGTCAATGAAAGCTCGGACTCCCTGAATTTGTCTTTCCTATTCTCTTTGCTACACTGAATCAGGAAATAAGAATGCTCCCAGAAGCTGATGTAAGGATATGGAGATCAGAGTACTGATGTCACTTTTTACTTATTAAGAAAATGTTTTGCAAAAGGAATTATAATTACTAATAAACCAGATGCCTCCATAGAGATAGGCCAGTACACTTGCAGTGGAACTCTAAAACCTACTCCGCAACTGGGTGAATTATAGTGGTGAGAAAATCTGAATGCTGAGAAGAAATCATTGTTGAAATAAAGGTTGCTTCAAGCACGTATGAAAATTTTTATATTAGTGGGAGATTCACAGTACAACCAGAGATAATAAACCACATCTGTTGGAGAGCAGTTAAACTATATTTATACTTTTAACTTAATAGCTTAGTCTGCAGTAGTTAACATCTGGATGCAAATACAGCTGGTCTTGGGTGATCTATAGCAGAGGTTATGATTATATTCTGTTGGTATCAGGTGTTGGCCAGCTGAAGTGGGGGCGGGGGAAGCACAGAGAAGGGGAACTCAGCTAATTATTAAAAGTTCTTCCTCTGTCATCTTTCTGAGACACATTCCGATGAGCTAGCTGCTTGGAGAGAAGGTGAAGCTAAAGCACATGGGCCACTATTTGCAGGCAAGGAAAAATAACATACGTTCACACATATATTTAATTCGAGCCACGGAAATGGATAAAGATTTGTTTTTGCGGCATGATGTGCTTGTCGTTTGTCACGTTCAAAAGTCCAAATACAAGCATGCAGAGAAAAATTTCTAAATCTAATTTGCCATTCTAAAAAACTGATTAAAAAAAAAAAAAAAAAAGGACTACCCCAGAGTTCCCACAGATTGCTCATCTCCTTTCCCAAGAAAGCCCGCCTTCCTACAGCACTTGACGGAGCAGGAGACACGGTTCTAGCTGGGGAGGTGGCACTGTGTGATCTGAGGCAAGTCACTGCACCACCCTGACCCTCAGTTTCCCCACTTGTAAAATGAGAGGATCTGCCTACATGCTTTCTAAAGTACTTCTGCCATTTAAATATATGTGTGTGTGTGTCTGTGTGTATTTTTTTTTTTTTTAACTCAAATAAAAACTACTGTGGCCTGTAACTGATTAAGCCTGGAGAGCAAGGGCCACTGCACTGAAGTGCACTCCCCCAAACTCCCATGTCCTTGGTTGTTACTGCAGGAAGTCACCATTTAGGACCCTGGCAGGCGCGCGCACGCGCGTGTGTGTGTGTGTGTCAGTCAGGAGAAGGAATAATTACACAAACAACTTGCCTCATAACAGTGAAACTACAGTAACCACAGTCAACTGAGGACTTGTTCCCAGTGGGCTACAAGAGGACAGAGCAGCGATCGTTTGGCAGGAGCTGGGGAGCAGGACTCTTGGTTTTTTCCGAGAAATGGTTCTGTTTTTGTTCATCACGTTTTTGGTGGGAGGCGTCGGCGGCGGAAAGGGCAATTCCCTGCAATCAGTGTTTAAGTGAATGTTTGTCCCCGTGTGTGACACCACGCTGTCAGCAAGCAGCGGGGAGCCGTTGAGTTGTTACTACATTTGATTTGACTGCCAGTAGGAAGCTTCATTTCTACCAACTGTTAGTTGCTCGCTCGAAGAATCTTCTCTTCATTTTTGGAGTGATTTTTCCTTCTCTGCTATTTCCTTTTCCTTGGTATGTCGTAAGCCCAAACGCCACGTGGATTTGTAAGAGGCAACCTTAGCACTTGTCTCCTGAGCTTGTTAGAACTGAGGGTCTGGCTATCAGGGGTCGACACAATTTTCTCACTTAAAGTCCCTCCATGTAAAGACTGCGTTTTAATTCTGATTCCCTAGATAGATCATTACAATGTCAACAGAGACATACACTGGTTCTGCCACATTGTGGTCACATCTTTTTACTTGGTGGGGTTTATATTAGCCGATAGAGCAGATATTTCCGCATCCCTAATTAGCTGAAAAAAAGTGTTGTTACTCAGCTTTTCATGTAATTTTGTTAAATAATTACTATTTTGGGTAGTTGCTTCTGGCACCTTTTAATAAATTTTCTGATTTGGTAACTTTACCACATCACATGAAAGTTTCCTCAAAAAATAATGATTTTCGTAATCAGGATACTCAAATAGCTCCTCTGATGACAACTTCCGACAATGAAAAGCATCTTTGGAAAAAAACGCAAGCATATGCGTGCATAAAAAGGGTGGGAAAAAAAGGGAAAAAAATCCCTCAGAGATATTACAAAAATTCAGGCTGAATGGAAAAGTAATTAACACTAAAGAGCTAAAACTGTAATTAAGAAAAATTTCATTAAGGGAGGCAGGCGAGTCTGCTTTTCTAAATATGACAAGGTGCTGTGTAAAAATAAAATAGAAGCAGGTTTCGGTGAGTGGAGCAGGAAAGCCATGTCTTTAACCAGATCAAATTCTCGAAATTGGCTGTCAAGACAGGATTGTTGTGATTTATACCCGTCTATCAAGTGCACGAACGAGAGAGACAGAGAGAACAGAGGCGAGCTGCTGTCGCTTCCATTCGCAAAGAACCTTTAATTTCCACAGCACCATCTGTTACCAAATCTAATTCACATTCCCCCTTAATCTGGTTTAGTTCCATAATACTAATTCTTCCCCAACCTTTATGAACATAAACCACAAAAAAAAAAAAAAAAAAGGGCTTTGGTTCTTGGTGAGTGAGAAATTGAATATTATAGAGTTAAGGTGTTAAAGGCTCTAGTGACTTAAGTGAAGCATACTCTCTTCTATTAAAATGTATTCCTGGAAAAGGGATTTGTTTTCAGTCAATGCAGAGATACGAAATTGTTCATATTTGGGGTAAAAAAAAAAAAAAATGATATAAAAGTAGGCCGGGGACATGAAAGCAGAGGTTGTCATAAAATACAATTGTTGTCAAGTTTAGTCACTTTCAGAATTGGCTATGAAATCACTTTGTCATGGTTTTCAGATAGAGAAAGCCTGAAATTATATTTTTGGTAAGGAAACTCAAGAGAGTGATGTATATATTCCAAAAGAGTAGAGAAGGGTAGGGGGAAAAACCTAGGAGAAATGGAAGTGGAAAAAACAAATCATATATATTTTAAGATTAAGAGATGTATATGGGTAAACACATTAACTTCTCTTAATCTAAGATTCTATTAGCATGTACTTTTGATTCCCCATTGCTTCTGCTCTTAACCAATATAATAACTGGCATTCACAATAATGAGTCTGTGGAGCTATAAAATTATAAAGTGCTTTCTGCATCAGAGAAAGATTAAACTATGCTCAGTAAAGATTTAGTGTTAAATGTACTTTATTGCTTTCTAAGTCTGTGAAAATTTGTTATCTCTAAAGGCAATAGTACATAAAGATCCACAGGCATACATTACAAAATGCAAAAAAGGTATCATTCGAATACTGGGACGAGGTTTTTTTTTTTTTTTGGAGACAGAGTCTTGCTCTGTCATCCCGAATAGAGTGCAGTGTGTCATCATAGCTCACAGCAACCTCAAACTCCTGGGCTCAAGCGATTCTCCTGCCTCAGCCTCCCAAGTAGCTGGGACTATAGGCACGCACCACCATACCTGGCTAATTTTTGTATTTTTTTGTAGAAGCAGGGGTCTCACTCTTGCTCAGGCTGGTTTCAATCTCCTGAGCTCAAGGGATCCTCCCACCTCAGCCTCCCAGAGTGCTAGGATTACAGGCGTGAGCCACCGGCCTGGCCAAGGGATGAGTTTTGATTACACAATTAGACAACTGGCTCACTACCTAATTTTTCTTTGAAGATTACAAGAATTACACTTTTGTTCTCTAACTCGGTATTACAGAACACTATCAGGGTTACATGACATTGTTCCCTCAGGTTCAGTAAATAATTGGAGAGACTGTGATAAAAAATATTTATATTTATCATAGGTATTATTATCACCCCTAAATACATTTTTGTAGAAAAGAATTTAACATGTAAAGTCCATCAGTGAAATTAACACCCAATTTTTAAAAAATCCCACATTTGCTATCTAAAAGATGTATACCTTCTGGAAAGAATTTCTCATTTTAATTATGGAATCTTTTGATTAACTAGCTATACAGCTATTAGCAACAATAAAAGCCTGATTTTTAAGAGATATGGGAGATTATGGAAGAAGATAAACTGTTTTATAATATGGTAATAAACAAAAAAAACTTGAGACCAGAAGAAATATGCTTAGACATACACACAAACATATTACATATATATCATCTATAAAAATATCAACCGGTGTCATAAATATAAGTGATTAAAGATTACAAAGATGATAAAATATCAGGCAATACTGTTAAGATTTTCATTATTTATCAAGGAATATGCTAATTCTGATATTCCTAAGTTATATAGAATATGTATTACATAATTTTTAGAGTTTCTATTGTAATTGTAAATGAAAGAGAAATTTTTAATTTCTTCATACACATAAGAGTAGCTAAAAAAAATCACAAAACTGACAACACCAAATGCTAGCGAGGATGTAGAGCAACTGAAACACTTACCATATCACCATTCCACTCCTAGATATTTACTAAGAATGAAAACATAAGCCCACAAAAAAGAGCTGTTCACGAATGTGTATCACAGCTTTATCCATAATGGCCCTAATCTGAAAAGAAATCAAATGTACCTCATTGAGGAATCGATAAACTAACTGTGGTATATACATATATATATATACAAAGGCATCTTACACAACAATAAAAAGAAATGAACTGTGATAAATGCAACGACATGGCTGAAACTCAAAGATAATTCTAGCAAGCAAAAGAAGTTAGACACAAAAGAGTACATACTGCAAAATTTTGTTTGTGTGACGTTTTAGAACGAGCAAAACTAGTCTGTCATGATAGAAATCACCAGTGGTTTTCTGGAGCAAGGGGTGGGAACTGCTTGGAGAGAAGCATAAAGAAACTGGTGGTTCTATGCATTATATGGCTCACATTTGTCAAGCCTCATCTAACCAGGAACTGAAATTATATGTTTTGTTGTAAATTTTATCTCAAAGTTGATCTAAACAAAATTTTGAACAATGGGTTAAACATAATAACTACATATTACGAGAAGTTTTCATTGATTCCTATGCCCTGTACCAGATCTTAAATAAGCAGATCTAGAATATTCTTTATCAACACTTAGTTCTACTTCTCATTTACACACAAGGACACAATGGACTGGAGAAGTGACATGATTTATTCAAGCACTCCCAAAATTACAGGCAGAACCCAGTCCAAATGCCAGACCTTCCATCTCTTAGGCCAGATTTCTAAGTTTGGCCCACAGTGAGTAACATTCTACCTAATTTGAGTGGTAATCTTTTCTGTATTCTTTTAAAATGTATAAAATACTTGTAATTGTAAATATAAACACATTCTTGTGTGTACTTGGGAAGTAAAGAAAGCTAACCTGACTTCATTCCACATTTTCTTCCCCCAAAACATGGTCCATGATAAAATGGCTTTAGAAAATATATAATATGTGACTAGTCATAACATGTCGATATAAGTAACTGAAGGTGGGCTTAAAACATTTTATTGCTTTGGTTTGGTCTTTGCAATAAGGAAGTAGATATTATGGGAGATAGAATAAAAAAAAGTTAGCATTTAGGAAGTAGAAATAAGAAAAAGAGGAGCGTCGTTTGATTTTTAAAACTATGGTTCAGCTTTAAGTATTAGTATATACACACAAAGTAAAAAGTATTGGGGGGGAAGTACGTTATTTAAAACCCAAGTAGGTAAAATGATACATTTCAAAAGAAATGTATAATTCCTAAGAAGCTACCAGGAAAGAAAATGTGCATAATAACTTAAAAATTATTTCATCACCAATTTGCCAGACATTTCTCAAGTGGGAATACCTAGATGGCTTTCCTTAGCAGGAAATCAATCACAGAGCACAGTTCTTCCCCTTTTTAATTTTCACACACATGAAGATTACAGCATTTAATAACAGCAAAGGAGAAACAACATAATTATATAGCTAATTCATGTTCTCCTGAAAAGAGAATTTCGCAGAATAATGAAACTTAGTATATCCCTGAAGACAAACCTGGCCAAGTCTACCACCTATCCCTTTCAATGGCTCCATGCACACTATGGGATGACCAACAAGCCCCTTCACCAAGGTGCCCAGACCTGGCCTTCCCTGAACTGACCCAGCCTTTCTCTTCGACTTCAAATCTCACTTCTTGCATCTTTGAACCTTATACCGTCACGCACTGCGTATTAACGTGTGGGTCAACAAAGGACTGCATAGACGATGGTGGTTCCATGAGATCATAAGGGAGCTGAAAAATTCCTATCACCTAGTGACATCACAGCCATCATAAGTCATAGTGCAACGTGTTACTCACGTTTTTGTGGTGATGGTGGGATAAACAAACCTACTGCGCTGCCAGTCAGATAAAAGTATTGCGTATACAATTATGTACAATACATAGTACCTGATAGTAACAAGTGACTATGTTATTGGTTTACGTATTTCCTATGCTATACTTTTTAGCATTATTGTATAGTGTACCCCATCTTGTAAAAAAAAAAAAAAAAAAAAAAGCTACCTGTAAAACAGCCTCAGGCAGGTCCTTCAAGAGGTATTCCAGGAGAAGGCCTTGTTATCATGGGAGATGACAGCTCCACCCGGGTTACTGTCCCCGAAGACCTTCCAGTGGGACAAGATGTGGAGGTGGAAGACAGTGATATGGATGATTCTGACCCTGCATAGGCCTAGACTAACGTGTGTGCTTGGGTCTTAGATTTTAACAAAAAAGCTTTAAAAGTTTAAAAAAAAAAAAAAATGAAGAAAAACTTAAAAAATAGAAAAAAGCTTATAGAATAAATATGTAAAGAAAGAAAACATTTTTCAACAGCTGTACAATCTGTGTTTTAAGCTAGATGTTATTAGAAAAGAGTCAAAAAGTTTTAAAAAGTTAAGTTTAATAAAGCAAAAAAGTTACAGTAAGCTAAGGTTATCTTAGAAAAATAGTTTTTATAAATTTAGTGTAGTCTAAGTGCACAGTGTTCATAAAAGTCTACAGGCATGTATAGTAACATCCTAGGTTTTAATATTCACTTGCCACTCACTCACTGACTCACCCAGAGAAACTTCTAGTCCTACAAAGCTCCATGCTTGGTAAGTGCCCTATCCAGGTATACCATTTTTTAACTTTTATACTGCATTTTCACTGTAGCTTTTCTATGTTTAGATATATGGATACTTACCATCGTGTTACAGTTGCCTACAGTATTCAGTATAGTAACGTGCTGCACAGGTTTGTAGCCCAGGAGCAACAGGCTACACCATACAGCCTAGGTGTGTAGTAGACTGGACCATCTAAGTTTGTAAATATGCTCTAGGATGTTTGCACGATGAAGAGATCGAGCCTTTTCTCACAACACCTCCCCATCGACAAGTGACGCATGACTGTATACATGCGATGCTTCACGATTTATAAGTTCCCTTATTACCCAGCTTTTGCACTGCTTTTCCTTCTCTTTGGAATGCATCACCCTTGCCCTTGGCCCCATTACCTGGCCAGCTCCTATTCATGGTAAAAGCTCAACTGAGTTATCACTTCTCCAGCAAGTCTTTCCTGACACGCCTTCCCTTTGGTGTTCCCATAATACTATGAGCCTATTTCTACAATTGCACGTAACATGCTGTTTTTAATGTACAGTTGTCCCTCAGTGTCCACGGGGCATTGGTTCCAGAATCCTCTTTGGATACCAAAATCTACAAATGCTCTGGTCCCTTATATATCATATAATGGTATAGTATTTTCATATAACCTACGTACATCTTCCCATATACTTTAAATCATCTCTAGATTACTTACAATACCTAACACAAAGTAAATGCTGTGTAAATATTTGTTATACTGTATTGTTTAGGAAATAATGACAAGAAAAAAATAAGTCTGCACACATTCAGTGCAACTCATTCACTTTTTTCCCCAAAAGTTTTTGATCTGCTGTTGGTTGAATCCACCGATAGGGAACTCACAGATATGGAGGGCTGACTGTATATACTTATGTTTCCATCCATCCACTTGAGAAGGACTATATTTTTAAAATTTAACCCTATGCCTAGGCTGTTGTTGAATAAATGTACAAACCATGAATTTACACACACACAAAGCTGTGGAATTGTTGGAGTACAAATTTCCTAAATAAAAGTGCTGCTCATATAATTTCAAGAATCTGAGATAAAACATTAAGCATAGAAAAGCTAAGTCTCTGTCTCCTTAGGTCACAATGAGCCTGCTAAGAGATTTGACTTAAAACAAAACAAAACCACCTGCTAGGTGAAGTAGTAAAATGACTGAAAGATTTATTAATTGGAAGATCTGTTTTTGAGTTCACTGACAGTCATATACTAAAGGTGCTGTCTGCAAGCCTTGGTTGCTGAAACTGTCAAATGGAGAGTATATCTCACTGTGAATTGTGGGAAGATTAAGTAAAAATTATTTGCACTGAATTCAGAAGGATATCAGTGAGCAATGAAAAAAAAGACCATTTTAGGATGGATGATAACCCCAAAAGTGGAAGAGTACAGGTAGGTTCAGGGAATGAAAGAGGGAGTGGTTCTGAAGACTACTACAGGGGACCTGGTATCAGCAGAGGGTCCAAAAACACATTTGGGTCATATTGTGGAAGGTTTGAAATATCATACTATGTAGATTAGATGTCACTTTGTAGGCAATGGGAAGTTACTGGGGGTAACTAAAGAGAAAAGAGACATGACCCAATTTGTGTTTTTATGAAACAAGATTTTGGCTCCAGTGTTATCCATTTATTCATTCACTTTTTTTTTTTTTAATATTTTAGGCCTATAACCTAATAAAATAGACCAGACCTTTGAACCTACAGTGATTAAAGCCCAACTATGAAGCTATTACATCCATATAATTATCAGTCAACTGGGCTCAGTGGCCAGTGCCTGTAATCCCAGCTACTCGGGAGGCTGAGGCAAGAGGATTGCTTGAGCTTAGAAGTTCGAGACCAGCCAGGCTGGGCAACATAGTGAGACCTTGTCTCCCAAAAAAAAAAAAAAAAAAAACAAAACACCAAAAAACAAAATCATGAGGAGGGCCTGATCCGAGATGGTGGCAAAAAGAATGGAAAAAAAAAAAGAGAGATAAATATTATTATCATATGCATCATCAGAAGAGGTGTTTGCACCCCTAGTGATCCACAATACATAATAATCGATCAAGCTAAAATTTATTTGACAAAGTATAATTATTTAAATAAAGTATAACAAAAAATATTAACACCTTGTGATGAACCTGTTCTTTTTCTTGACTGTAGTAGTGGTCTCAGAAATCTCAGATGATAAAATTACACAGAACTGAATACACACACATACACAAATGAATGCAAGTAAAACTGGTGAGATCTGAAAGGTCTATGATATGAATTGTATCAGTTTTAATTACCTGGTTGTGATATTATATTTATACAAGATGTTACCACTGAAGGAAACGGGGTACATATGATTTCTTTTCATTATTTCATACAACTGCATGTAAGTTTACAATTGTCTTAAAATAAAAAGCGTTTTGAAAAAGTTAACATTTCCCCTGGAGGCATGGGCTACATCCTATGTGACATGCTATCCCCAGCACTTTGTATTATGCTGAGCTCATGCCAGCTACTTAATAAATTTGTCATTTAATACGTTTGTTGAATGAATAAATGAATGAATTCCAAAGCATTGTATTAACTGAATACATCATTTTTGCTAATGTTGTTATAAACCTGATCCTTGATACCATGAAATTAAGGTCATGAACATGCTGCATAGATGGACAGATGGTTCTCTCTTCTGCCACTTCTAAGAGAGTATGGTGAATTCTCAAAACAATGTTGTAAAGAAATATTGATGTGATTTCATATATCCCAAGAAGATATCTGGAAAGTACTTTTTCTTTTTATCTGTTATGGTGGGGGAAAAAGTTGCAGTCCTACACTGGTTCTCCAGACAATCTTGTGAGATGAGTTTTATCTCCATTTTACAGATGAGGAAAGAGGGCTATGGTAGAACCAGAACTTGAACTTGAATTTTCTATGTCTAAATCCTTTACCTTGAACTACGAAATGCTACACCACAAATATTTAATAACTATTTTATAACAACCAATTTAATATGTCAACTGTAGTCACATCTATCACGACAAACACTTTAATCTTCTTAAGATTTTATTTTTCAAAGGGGCACAGTGGCTTGTACCTGTAATCCCAGCACTTTTGGAGGCCAAGGCAAGAGGATTGCTTGAGCCCAGGAGTTTGAGACCAGCCTGAGCAACATGGTGAGACTCTGTGTCTAACAAAAAATAAAAAAATTAGCCAGGTATGGTGGTGCATGCCCGTAGTCCCAGCTACTTGGGTGATTGAGGCAGGAGGATCACTTGAGCCCAGGAATTCAAGGCTGCAGTGAGCGATGATCACACCACTGCACTCCAGCCTGGGTGACAGAGCGAGACTCTGTCTCTAAAGGAAAAAAAAAAAAAAAAAAGATAGATTTCATTTTTCATTGCTTTAATTTTCTTAAACAACTATATACACTAAGCTATGATGTATCTGCCATATCAATCTGAACCCACGATAACAAAAAATCTGATCAAAATAAAACAAAAACAAAAAGTACCTTGGTCCTTCTTAAATGCCCAAGAACAAACAACAATAGTGTTGAAAAGTCAAAATTACTGAGCGACTTAGAGTATACTAGGATTATTTACATCATAGAAAGGAGAAAACTGAAGCACGATTACTATTTAACTGGTATAAGATTAAAGCCTTCTGATAAGGAGAAGCTGACTTATTTCACAGCATGGAAAACTGAAGCTATAGATTAGGCAGAACTTCCTAGACAATTACTTGTTATCGTTAATTAACTGTATCAAAACGCATAAGGAATGCATATGAACTCACTGTGCCTTGATCATCTGATAATTAAAATGGGGTAATAATACCTATTTTATTTAATACACAGGAATGTTGAAACTCAAAAGAGAAAAAATAGATACGAAAAAGTTTTTTTTCTTTTTTCTCTTTGTTTGGAGACAGGTTCCTTGCTGTGTCTCTCAGGCTAGAGTATAATGGCATAGTGACCTGCAACTTCAGACTCCTGGGCTCCAGTGATTCTCCTGCTTCAGCCTCCCAACTAGCTCGGACCACAGGTGCTTACCACCACGCCAGGCTGATGTTTCTACTTTTCGTAGAGTTGGAATCTCAGTCTTGCTCAGGCTGGTCTTGAACTCCTGGCCTCAAGTGATCCTTCCACCTTGGCCTCCCAAAGTGCTGGGATTACAGGTGTGAGCCACTGTGCACGGCCAATGTGAAAAACTTTGGAAAAGCTTAAAGCATTATGCAAAATTAAAGTATTACTATAAATTTGTAGAACAAAATATCATTTTTAATCTTTGGATTAAAGTAAATCTGCATCTACTTTTGACATATAAATCCCTACTTACCTGTAATACTCACAAAAAATTATTCGACTTTTGAGATTTGTTGCAATTTGTGTTTGTTTAAACACTTCGGTAATGTAGTCTGAGTTTTACTAATTTTTTGTCAATATTAACTCGCAATGTTACACAAAATGATTTCCTTAACGTCTTAGTACTTGACATTAAGAGGTTATGCTTCCTGTTTATAGCACAGCTTTAGATCAGTCAATTCACAAATATTTTGTGAGTATCCTCTACGTACAAGGCATGGTGCTGACTATGAAGAATGATGAGGTCTTTTTCCAAAGGAAAATGTGGTGAGTTTCAGGGAAGGTCAAAATAGCCATGCTAAGAATTAAGGTTGTGTGGAAGTTATGCAAGAAACTAATGAGGTTAGAGCCCTCTACCAGATTCCGTGTGGATAACAATTAATTTAACTGGGGGAAAAAAGAAACAACTTCTAAAACTGTTTAACTACATTCAACTGTCTTAGCCACTAATTACAAAAAAAAAAGACATGAGAGTGTGGATAAAACCTATTTATTCCTACTTCTGGGAAAAAAGTGACTTCTGTGAATAAAGCTGTAGTCTACACCCAAGAACCACTGAAAACTGCTCCGTGGAGTTACTTTAATAACGTACAGTATCAATTACAATAGTTCTCAGCCTTGGCAGCTGCTGGGTCACATAAGAGAACTAAGTCCCTGCTGCCTCTGTTTACCCCTAAGGTGAGGCTCTTCTATGACAGTTAATCTGTCCGTTTTCCAGAAGGAAAATAGACAAAACAGGGATATTACTTGTTCTTATCCACAGCCCGGGAGGGATTACTGAGGGGAAACAGGGAAAGAAAAAATTAGTGCAGTCCGTCTCATGAAACAGTGAGTGGCTAACTAGTTAGCTAAGTAAGATGGCCAGTCTCCTGCTAGAGCACCTATGTCCCCATGCAAACTCTGTGCTCATATCTAAGCCTCTTTGTTTACTAGAAAACCACAAAATAAACAGTAAGTGATGATCAGCGGAGAGATATGAACTTTACAGATAAGGAGACTAAGGGCGATAGTGAGAAATAAACCTAAGTAGGATCAAAGAAAGAAATGGAAAATGAAGTCACGAGTTTGGTTTCATCACTTCAGAGACTTCTACGTAAGAGATGGAGTAAAGCTTCTCTCCCACGCCTAAGGAATCAAAGATTCTGTGACTCAGGGAACTGAGGCTTAGGAAAAATGAATCTCTTGAGAAATGGTCACTCTTGTCCTAGCCTCCTCCCAGATGTACATATTTCTTCTCACTCTCCAAAATTCAGCTGACAGATTAGCGGGCTCAGATAATAACCCTGACTGATGTTGGGAACTTTATTCATTCATCTATCTTTCCAGCCATGAAACCTCACGAGGCTGAGGGGTACGCGCTGAGGTCATAGCCGGCACATAAATAAGGTCATCTGCTTATTTACCTGCATTGCTGTATCAAATATGCTGTCAAATTTAAACTACACAGCTACTAAAGTATCTGCCGCAAGAAAACAAATAATGATAGTCAAATGATGCTATGTGATGTGTTGAGTACAAGGGGTTGTTACCCTACTAGTTTTATTAAATATAAAAGCAAAAGATTTATGTTATGGGTGATAAGGGCAAGAATGCCGTAAAAGTGAGAAAATATGGCAACAGTATGCTGTACATCACCAATGGGATAATTATTTATCTAAAAAGTTGGCATTCTTAGACTTCCAACATGCAGTGTATGAAATTCATATATTCAAAGGAGACACCATAATAACCTGCCGGCTGGTGGTGATGGATATGTTTTTAATCCAAATGACCACAATCTTCAGTCTGCCTGTCATGGAGAGCCAGGAAAAAATGGAATTTTCCTTTCATAACTCTTGATGTTGAAAGAGGAAAAACCTGGAAGAATGATAAGTGGCTCATTCCAATGGACAAATGGACATGGAGCTGAGAGAGTGAATGTGAATAAAAGTCATTGTTCCTTAACTAATGCCATTTTCACTTGTTACACTGAAAAAAGATGCAGCGAGGGATGATTTCTGCCCCCTTCACGTCTGGAAAGCTCAAGTTCAAACTGCAACAAAAGCTGGAAAACCTTCAACACCATGTGAGTTAATTTACAAATTACTTCTTGCTGAGAAAGTTGGGGAAAGGCTGGTATAATATTTGTCTATTAACTAAAACTTATTTTACAAACACAGCGAAAAGACTGACGCTGTAGCGCATTATCGACTAGAAAGCCTCGCCTATGGATTTCCTCCTTTGAGGTTTAAAGGAATTCCTATTTCTCATTTACAGTCTCTCAGAAAAGGTATATGACCTGTATTTTTTAATTTATATAAATCCACTCAGTCAATCAGCCTGGGCTGAAATTTAATGGATGTATCAGTCATCGTTGGTCCAGGGAGAGGGAACGAGGCACCAACATCTACCACCTCATCTCTGCTGCTTCTATTATATTCCCTCTTTTTTTTTTTATTTTCCTTTTAAACCTCACTAGCTCTGATGCCTCACTTAACTGTTAAGCAGGAAGTCTTGTGAAGTTGTTTTTAAAGGGCGTAAATCTGAGTAAAAATAAACTGATGGAAATATAGACAGACTCTGGCTATTTCAGTTTTTAAAATCTTCATTTTCCCATCTGTGTTATGGCAATTTTATTACACACTCAGCAAATTCACGGTAACAAGATGTTCCCCTGACAAATTAATCACTTTCCGAGCATTTTATCAGATAAATAAAATATCACCACAGGAGAGTAAAATCAGCTCGGTTGATTTAACCCTTCCTTCAAGACACTGAAACTACCACCTCCCAGACACATGCACACTCGCTCACACACTCATTTGCTTGCACTCTTAAAAACACAAGGCTTGTAAGGACTCCTATCATCAGAGCCGGATAGCATTGTTTACTAGATTAGCATAAAAGACAGGTATTCCTATGCATTTCAAAAGATCACAGAAAATGCAGATAAGAGAACCTCTTCAGATATCTGTAACCTCTCTCTGGGGCAATCTGCTAGGATTTATACTTTCTCCTTCAGTACCCTTAGTAGATGACCCCTAGGTTTATTTCTACATCTCCTTTAATAACAATAATAATTTAATATTCTATTTGTATAGTCCTATTCTTACCCTAACACTCTAGGCAGAGAAGAAAGCAGCCAGTGGCTAGGTTTCTGTCTTTACTTTGCTTTCCCCTTTGCTAATTTCAGAAAGTGAATCCAGCAATTATAAGTAGTAGGAGACTGATAAGGAGTCACACATGCAAGAGAAATAGGTTCAATTCGAGCTTCCCTGACTAATCCTTATTATGACTCATTTTGACTTCAGAATTTGTCGGTTGAAGAAAGAAGCTAATTTGGCTTTGAGAAGTAAAATCTCAGTTTTGTACTTTCCTTCTAGTGCTACTAACAACCCCATTATTAAGAGCAGAGTTGGGGGGGCGGGCGTGAAATATTTATTGCCTACTCTTGCCAAGCATCTTTTGCATGCTATTTTATGAGATCACTAGACTTAGCATAGCTTTAAGCAGCATAAATTTCTCTGGCTTTCAAACTCATAGTCTGTATCGTATTATCTTGCTTCCCCAAATAAAGTGCATTATCTTTAAAACCTGCACCCAATAGGACCCTCAAACCATGACCCTGAGATGAACAGTCTGACATCTGGTGAGATTTTTGACAGGAAATGGGAGCAGAAAGGCCCTGATAGATTTCTCTTGACTGCTTCATCCAGATATGCACAGGTACAGCTCTTTCTGTTTGCACTCAAGCAGACCTGTCTCTTCTCTTGCCATGATTTCTCTCCTACCAATACTACTAGGTTTAAATCTGTATGTTTTAAGAAAATATGGGGATCTGGAATCATGCCTGGACCAGTTGTGATACCCCAAAACAAAAGATGACCAGGCCATGCTGTCTTCAGTGCTTAAGTAAATACCATTGTATTTATTAGCCTTGCTTTGGGGAAACCCCAAATGGTCACCTTACCTCCCCACTTATGAAGCCATAAAAATACCCTTGATTTATTATTACATCACTCTTCTTCCCTACGAATGGGATAATGAAGTTCTTTATGGGAGGCTATTAAGAAGCAACATGGATGCTACTATTTTGCTACTTATCCCATATAATTAATAACACCATAACTGCTATTAGAGAGCAGTATTTAAAGCAGCTAGACTACCATAAATATAGCCGATTTGACTGAACTGTCAATGGCAAATTCAAGAAGAACCACTAAAAGGAGGTTTACTTTTGAAATATATAATGGGTTACACAAAGACTTTTATGAACATTTATTTATTTTTTGGTTCTAATGAAATCATTAGACTTACCGATTTACTCCATAATTATAAAGTCAGCATTGTTAAAAGTAGTAACACTAATTAATTTCCTCCTGGTATATCCTTGACAAATTATAAAATCTTCTTTTTAAACTTTCTGACAAATATTGGAGCACACAGCTTTCTTTAAAGGTGATGTCCGTGTCTTTAAATAACACCTTCAGTGAGAATGATGATCAAATAAAAATAAAATTAACATCCACATTATGAATTCTCCAGTCTTATGAAAGAGGTTGAAGGAAGACATCTGTAAAATGCTTAGATGTTCACAGCAAGTACAATGTGCAGATGTTCATTTACTAAATTTCCATTGCCTTCTTACGGAAATAAACACACTCTAGATTCCCCCTGTGGAAAAAAATATATTTGTGTGTGATCTCAGGATAAAGTAAGTTATTACAGATTCTAGCAAAGCTGACATAAGCACAGGATTTGATGAAATCGTATGCATGTGCATTATTCTGGTTCTGTCCAGATTAGATCAGAGAAGTTCTAACACTCTGACATCAGAATACAAAAGGAGAGAAAACAATGCTCAGGAGGATTCTTGCCAGTACATCTTAAATAGTAAAATCTTAAAAAATGAGTGCAGGAAGTTGTGGTGAATACAAAGCAATTAAGGTAATAAGTAAAAAGTTTTAAGTGCTCTTATATAGTTTAAAATTTTTCTAGGCTGGGAGTGGTGTCTCGCGCCTGTAATCCCAGCACTTTGGGAGGCCGAGGCAGGAGGACTGCTTGAGCCCATGAGTTCAAGACCAGCCTGGGCAACATAGTGAGACCCCACCACTAAAAAAATTTTTTTTTTAGTTAGCCAGGCATGGTGGTGTGTGCCTGTAGTCCCAGCTATTTGGGAGGCTACGGCAGGAGGATCACTTGAGCCCACAAGTTTGAGGCTGCAATGAGCTATGATTGGGCCACTATACTCTAGCCTGAGCAACAGAGCAAGGCCCTGTCTCTAAAAAAAAAAAAAAAAAAAAATCAAAAACATTTCATTGCTTTATACATCTAAGGAGCCTCAGAATATCTACAGATGTTCCTGGAAGTTGTCAATTAAACATTGAGTCAATTCCTGTTCTTGTAATTAACTAACCACTAACATGTACAGGTTACTTTTAGGGTCTCTGTCAACTTCGTCCTTCTTCGCCTGTCTTGAGTAGCAAACAGTATCCAAGTGACTCTGAGAAACAGATTGCTTTGCAGGAAAAGATAATTTAAGAAGAATAAGTAAAGGTCTTCGTCACTGATTGGGAATAAAAGTAATTTGGGGGGATTTTTTAAAATGACCGTTTTCAAAGCTGGGTGAGTGGGTGTGTGTTGGGGGGTGGTTGTCGTTTAATCTGGGGCTGGGAAGAGAGAGAGCTGGGATGTCAAAGAAGGAAGTGTGGGGCTGAAGAAAAGAGACTGGATAGGGGATAAATTCAGTCTTGCCTAATTCACCTAAATTTTATTGAATTTCCTTAAATTTTATACAGTGACTTAAGACAAATATTTTATTTGGTGCTAGAAAATGATTCAAATGAATAAAAGTAATCATCTCAAATGTTTTTTTGTAAAGAGACTGGATACAAATAAATTTCCTTGGAGTAAATAGTATTTTATATGAAAACGGTTACTAGTTGCCTTTTGAATTAGCAATGTAATTTATTTGCACACATGTTGCTCCCCGTATATATGTTGCTTATTTAAATGAAGACTAGCTCTTTACTGGCTCAAAAAGGTAGATCAATTCAATTTACTTTGCAACTGAACTGAGTCAAATGGAGTGAAGAAAACTCACCCTGAAGAATCTAGAGTGCAAAACATCACACAGCTTTCCGTACATATGGAACCAGAGGAAATAATAATACATAACCTTCTCTTTTTCATGGCTTTACCATAGGTTTGTCAATTAAAAATTAAACAAGCTAGATATAATATATAATATTATCCATATATCTGTATTAATCTATAATATAAAAATGAAAAGAGTAGATTAAAAAAAACCTACAAATTGGCCGGGCGCGGTGACTCACGCCTGTAATCCTAGCACTCTGGGAGGCTGAGGCGGGCGGATTGTTTGAGCTCAGGAGTTCGAGACCAGCCTGAGCAAGAGCGAGACCCTGTCTCTACTAAAAATAGAAAGAAATTAATCAGACAACTAAAAATATATAGAAAAAATTAGCCGGGCATGGTGGTGCATGCCTGTAGTCCCAGCTACTCGGGAGGCTGAGGCAGGAGGATCCCTTGAGTCCAGGAGTTTGAGGTTGCTGTGAGCTAGGCTGACGCCACGGCACTCACTCTAGCCCGGGCAACACAGTGAGACTCTGTCTCAAAAAAACAAAAAAACAAAAAAAACAAAAACAAAAACAAAAACAAAAACAAAACCTACAATTTAAATGAAGCCCCTATCCATACCCCAAAATGATATTATCCTCTAAATCTGTGGTCCCCAACCCCCTGGGCCAGGGACTGGTACTGGAACATGGCCTGTTAGGAACCGGGCCTCACAGCAGGAGAACAGCCACTCCCCATCACTTGCATCACCGCATAAGCTCCGCCTCCTGTCAGATCACGGGCAGCATCAGATTCTCACAGGAGAGCGAACCCTACTGCAAACTGTGCCTGCCGGATGATCAGAGGTGGAGCTGAGGTGGTGATGCTAGCACCGGGGAGCAGCAAATCTGCAAATATAGATTATCATTAGCTGTGTTGCATTGTTGTTTTTTTTTTTTTTTTTTACCCGTCAAATTTACCAGTGGGAGGGTTGTATACCAATTTTCGTGACACTAATATTAATAAGTTCTGATAACCCACTACCATCGGACCAGACTAGCAGTTTGACTGCACAATAAATGTAAAGTGCTTGAATCATCCTGAAACCATCCCCATCCCACCCCCATTCATGGAAAAATTGTCTTCCATGAAACCGGTCCCTGGCGCCAAATATGCTGGGGATCACTGCTCTAAATGCTTCTGAGTTAAGAAAATAGAAATAGTTTGTTTAAAGTCTGGATGCTACCAATTCCATTCATAGTTCTAAATCTTCATTTACAATTTATAATCATTTTTACATAAACTAGCTCTTCCTAGACTTCAATGACAATTATAGCCTCGTAAACCTATCACATTAGATACAAAATGGTATCAGTAAGTCTTTAAAAAACATTTTGTTTAAACTTTCCTTATTTCAACATAATCTATTTTAGTATAAATGATATATCTGACTCTAGTTTACAATTTAATTATTTCTTTTTTGCATTAATCAAGTAATTCCTAGGACCTTCCTGCCTATTTACGTGGTTTATTTAGACAGAAAACAGAGTTATACAAAGATTTCTATGTTTGAAGACTTTAGTATATATTTAATATGTATAATATAGACTAAATCAAGAACAATGTTTTGCACATAGAAGCTAACTATTTTGACTGTCCATATATATACAAATAGAATTAACATAGAAACTTTCTAATTTTTTATATTTAGTAGGAAAAAAGGATATAAAATCTGTATAAATTATCATTCACTAAAAAGTCAAATGAGTTGTCTCCAACCGCCTCCCAGGAAAAAAAATCTATTTCTGAAAGGACACACAGTTGCTTTATTTCTGCTAAATCAATGCCTAAAAACATTACATTTCATCAGTAACACTTATGTTGAAAGTTCCAAAGATTCCCTACCTGGAGCTGGCCATATTTTAAGTGCAAACCAGGCTGAGCACTATCTAAATCCAGATAAAACTCATTGGTTTGTAATCTGCACAATGATCTACACGTCTAAATCTATATGCAGATCGAAGCTTTCATGCATTAGAGCATTCCAAAGCACCCAGGACTAAGGGAGCACCAGGTTCTTTTGGATCCTTGCTCTGTTATTCTTCTCCTTTCCTTCTATTTATTTATACTAGCTACCTAAATAATTCACACTGCCTGCTTTTCAGCCCGAATGTTCCTCAGAAGAGGCCTACAATGAGCTATTGCAGTCACCAGATGGACTCATGAATGCAGCAGGTGGGGCAGATGGCAAGGCGCCCTGTCTGATGCTGCCTGCCTGGGCATGGGCTGCCTTTTCCTTCCAGGTACATTATCATCATCCTAACACTGAGCGGTGTGTAGTTTGGGGGTGGGGTGGAAGTGGGGCACTGGCAAACCCTTTACAATGCAATACTAGAGGAATCATAAATTACCAGCTGCCCTTTTCCTCCTTAGCCCCCAACCCCCAGCAATCCCCTAACGTTTTATACTATTGCTTTGTTAGTGAGTTTTTCCTTTTTAAGACTATGGTGAAGGTTTCAGAAAGCATTCTGGCACTATGCATAAAGAAGCCTGCATCCATTTTAAACATTTCACCTCAGCTTAAAAACTGAAGAGGATTCAAGGAGAGTGATATGGGAAACCTCAGGAAGACTATGGGGGGAAAAAGTATTTTCACAAATATTTTGCCCAATAAAAAACCCCACAAATGAAGCAAAAACATAGGTGAGATGACTCAGCTCATGTTTGCAGTGCTCATAGAAAGGTAAGCCATTCTTTGCATATATGGAGTAGAAGAGATAAAAACCATGTTCATAGCCTTTTGGTGTTGCAGAAAATACTGTCTGTGCCGAAGTTGAGACAGTTCTTTGTCTCATATTTCTAATGTCATTTCTAAATGTATGGCATTTCCCTTCCAACCGTTTGTAATCCTATATAGTACTATAACACAAAAAAATTGCCTTGCTTATCACTTGCAATTGGAAACTTGCAACATCATGATGCCAAGCTATCATGAGACAGGCACTCAGTAACATGTAGTATAAATTTTAATTGAGCATAAACACTTGACAAAAAACTCTCCCGAGATATTTCTGGCATATTCCAATTGGCAATGGTACCATGATACCATGATTTTAATCCTTCTATAAACTTAACTGATGCCAATATAAATCTTATCACCTAACTTCACTAATCATCTAATTATAAATATCTAAAAATGTGAAAGACAATAATTTTAATGACCTGAAACAAACCAATCTGTATCTTCGAAAGTAAATAAATAAATAAAACATCTAAATAAAATGCATCCACTAAAGAGATGCTGCAAAGAGACAGAACTGCTTTGAATTTAATCTTTGAATCCCTGGGCAAATTGAAATCCCAGGCTTTCGGGAACTCTACCCGGCTGTTCTGTAGGAATGCTGGACAAAGACAATAGCTGTGAGATTACCTCAAGATTAAGGGTAAGGTTTTCTTATAAAAACTACCTTTCAATAGTCATTTATGTTGATTAGAATGAGTTTACTAATTCAAACCTTTCCCTAGAAGTCAAGCAACATAAACCTTGCAGAGTTCAAATAAATCCTCCTTGCTTTCCCTACAATCTAGGAAATACATTTTCTTACATGATCTTTTAAAGCATTTATTTTTTTCTCTTTCATTACCAGTCTAAAATGACAAACCACATACAAGTAATTTCAAGCATTTTAAGATTTAAAGGCAACTTTGGTGATCAAATCTTCAATGGCTTCATAAAAGAGGAGAGCCCAGCCCACTTTTTAGCTAAAGAAGTACAGGCAAGACCAGACTTGACTGCATCACGACCCCAACCATGCCCTTGAGATATTCAGGATCTAAATGTACGATTCCTAATCGCGTTCATGATGCTAACTTTGCATCAGTTCTAAAAAGCCAAAACCAGAAAGTCAGGATGGAAGCTTCAGTTTGCTTAAGTTTTATGTAAAACTACTGCTACCTAAATTCCTGAATTTATTTTCTGGACTGATTGCCGTTTACATTGGAGACTTAGGTATAAAAAGTCCCATTTTTAAGTGTTTTATATTCACACATGATCATTCTATATTTTTTCATTTATTTCAGGATCTCAGTACCTAAGACAGTACCTGCATACACTCAAATACTTTTGAATGATCAAAAAAAAATGCAGTTTAATGCACTAAATTGATGACTTTAATGATTTAAAAAATTGCAAAGGAGTGCATGTAATCTTTTTCGATGCAACATTAGAAGTTACTATAAGCAATCAATTTGACACTGGAGAGTTGGTTATAAAAAATACACTTCAAAAATCAATTTTAAACTGATATCTTCTAAACCTGATTTCATTATCTATCATCAAGCTATGCACCCACAACCTAATTACTGTACATAACTTAAAAATAAAAAATGGAAGGAATGGACATGTCTTAGGGAGAAAGACACTAGAAGGGAGGTGGTATTAAATTAACTTTTTAAGATGGTAACTGGAATTAAAATATAGTTTTTAGACTTATATCATTCATAATGATTTGGATATTTTTGGTGCATTTAATGTGTGCTAATACTGTCACAAGTAAAATGGCAGACAATATAATTTCTAAAATAAAATTAGGAGCAAAATAACAGGAAAAAATAGCCATTTTAAAATAAAAAACAGTAAGTGGAGAAATAAGTAACTATAATTTAAGCCCCAGATATAAAAATAAAAGTAATATATATTACCAAGATGCTGCTGAAAGAGAATTATAAGTAAAATTTTGATTTTTTACATTTCAAAAATATTTTTTGTAAAATGTATATGGTATTCTCATACCCATCTTATACGTCTATATTTGAATATAAACTTAGAGTATCAGAAATCAGTGTAATGACATATATGCAAAAAAACTAATTTGCATGCATTGAAAAAAGTTAATGTGTGCATGTGTACATATATACAAAAAATACAATTTTTCTAACTGATTAAATTGTTTCCTTATTTTAGACCTCTTCCTGAATGTCAACCAAGTCTCAAAGTTTCAAAGTATGAGTTAATCCAAATGTAATAACAAAAACAGATACCAAATTTTAATCTAATATATAGTATACACTAGAATTAGTATAATTTAAAAAGAGAAATATATTTTTAAATACCGCCTTTCTCTTTCCTAAACAAAATAATTGACAAAGTGACTCAAATGCAATAAATTCAATGCAATTCCCCATTTGCTAAGCTCATGCAGTCCTCTTTATTAACTATGATTTTATTTTTTGCCAACTTCCTTGTTCATATGTAGGTAGTGCTGATTGAAAGAAATTGGGGGGAAGGAATGTATCATTTCTAATGAAATTACTTATTTTATTTATGTGTGGTTTACCTACCTCAGTGAAAATATAAATTAAGTCATATAATTAAACACAAAAAATAGAATAAACCAACAACATTTTTTACAGGTGTCAAATACGACACACCAAGTGACGATCAACTTTTAATTTGTAAGGAAGGACAGTGTCTTCCCAATATTAACCTATAATCCTGGTTTAAGATTTACCCAATTTTTTTTTTATTTGGTTTTTCTCCTGTGAAAGTCTTAGAGGAATTTTCTACATAAGTTTTCAGTTTATAGTTAAAAAAGAAAGAGAATGAGTACATGCTCCCTCGCATGCCCCCTCTGCACCTAAACAGAGCCATTTCCATAGCCCACTGCACACTGTTTAGTAAACAAGGAGTGTGCAAGTCCACAGTAGCTTCTATCTTCCAGTCTGGCCGTCTTTTTAAAAACAAGGCAGGGGTTCTGTTTTTAGTACACACTTTGGTTCAGTGTTAATCCTGTTTTATGTTGTTCACACCTGCTGCTGACTAGCAGCCTGCTGATGGGCTGGGGCTCATGCTGCTCCGAGGAATCCCACTAACTGAGAAGCCGGACAAAAGCCACCGTACAGGGCTGGAAACAAAGCCCGATCAGGGTCCATCGTACGAGAGAAGCAGACCCCACAAAATCATTCTGTGCATTTGCAAATAAGGCTCCTCCAGTGTCTCAAGTTTGCCACCCAACAAAAAAATGCAATCAATTGCTTTTTTTTTTTTTTGAAAGAAAGACTGAACCCCGTTGGGTTATTTATATTCCTGAGCTTTTCATGTCTTTGGGTAAAATTGATGTAAATATAGTAAAGAAAAAAAAAAGCCATTCTAATCAGGTGTACATGCAAGTCACTACTTTGACTCCTTTCCAAAAGAATCTGTACGTAAAATAAACAATTATTAATTTAAAATATTCTATAGCTCACCTCTCTATTCATAGAATTTTACATCCAAAACTAACAGAGAATATATATATTCTGCCATCAGAAGCCACCAGTGTGGCCAGGACAGTGACATTGTATGCTAAGACTGCTCTCCACCTCCCATCCTGCCCCCTTGCGCTGCATGTGCCTAATAGCAAACATCAAAAGGAATGATTTCTTTTTTGATCTTAGGACCAGCAATAAATCAAATTCAGTGCCACAGACAGAGGGGAAATGCACTACTAAGGGAAAACTCCAGGACTGACAGTGGGACTAGTCAGAGGCATTCGCTCAATCAAGTTTCAGTAAACGAGGCCCACCCTTCTTCCCAAAACAAGATGTAAGCTGTCATCTGCTTACCCAGAGAGAGAAAAACTTACCCAGTCCTGATGTGACCCTAAGTCAAGATGCACTTTGTGCTGACATTTCCAGTGGTGGCACCAGAGCCCCTCCCCATCCTACCTACAGACAGAGCTAATTTCCTTCGGATCTGGGAGCCAGGTTCTGCCTGCAGGTGGGCACAGAAAGCTTCCACTGGCCAGCACAGGACAGCTCCAGTATGAGCTGCACATCTGGGGGGGGTCAAATGGTGGCTCTGGGATCACTTGATTACATCTCCTGAAGCACCTTTCCTGACTGCAATAGCCCATAAAGCATCACAGGCCCCACTGTCAACTCGGGGAGTTTTGCATCTGCCTGCTCCACAGTGGTGCACAGATTTAATGGAGCACAGTTTTAATACTTCTCTGGGGGAAGCACAAAAAGCGCTAACTAGCATATTAAAGTTCTCTTAATGAATGATGTGAGGATGAAATATTTGAGGTGTTGGCATCTTTTTCCCAATTTGCTTTCGAACTATTTACTCTTAGCAATGCGCTCTTTTGGGGAGGGGGGTAGTGGTCAGTACCGTTTTCTGATATGAGGAGGCTACTCTTGTGTTTGTGGCATGGTCTTCCCCAGCAGATGAAAAGTCTTCATGGATTCTCAGGAACATAGCTTAGCAACCACAAGAGACATACCAGAGAAATGCGCACTTTTTCAGTGTGTGCAATACTTTATACTTGGCAACCCTTTAATGGTGTTAAAGAAAAAAAAAAAACAGTTGCTAAAAATGATATTATACTTGCCATAATTGTAGACAGAAATCATGTGGCTCCCATAATCTGATACAGTCCATGAGAAAATAAAACCGTTGTCACTTTCCATTTGATTATGGAATATGAACAGTATAGAAATAAATTCAACTGCGGTGTTGAATCATGAAATTACTGATATTGGACCATTTTTGACCTACAAAAATGACAACTTCATACAGTTCAATCTCATATAATTAGAATCCTATTACCTTACTTTCATTCAAAAAAGCCTGATGTTTTGTCAGGGAATTTCTTGATTCCAAACTTGACTTTCCTATTGATCTTTCCCTCAGAAAGCCACCTCTAAGTTTTTGGGGCTTTTGAAAATCAGTATCAAAATGAGAGCTTACCTAAGTATATCTTAAGACTTGAACCTATGATGGCCTTGGGTACAACAGTCCCTAGTAGTCAAAATTTCAATTGAAATCAAGTTTTTTGCATGTAAGAACATTTGCTTATTCAATGGCGTGTTTACTACAATGCTCACCCTTCTTGAGAAGCCACTTAGCAGTGCCATAAAACGTAAGAGCAAATGCTCCATTCCAAGTGCCAAGGTGGCACAATGATGGACTATGATAGAAAATCTCCTTGAGGTCCTTGACTAAAGGACTTGACACACGGATTCCTCCTCCCCACCCCCCGCGACTTTGTAAGTTTACTCGGGACAAAAAGATTTCAGCGGATCGGCAGTAGAAGCGGCGTCCAGATCAAATGATATTTAGTGTTTTGCATGTATTGGTGACATGATGAATACCCTCAGATAAGAAAAGAAAAAAAAATAACAAGCTGTGCGCTCGATCAAGGTGCTGTCCCTGCTGCTGCCTTCCAGCGCTGCTCCCAAGCTTGCCCACTTCTGAAGAAAGTTAAGACCACCTTATTTTGATTATAGTGCTTTCCTCAGGCAGGAATTTTTATTTCAGTTTGAATCTTAAACCATTACATTTCCAGTGATGCATTTTTATGTTTACAATTGACATCTTCATAAAAGAATGAAACCTTTGAGCAACAGCTCAAAGGCATGAAGGTTGCCTGCAGTAAGTATTTAAATTATTTTACACCTAGATGGAGCCCAGTTGTTTTTAGTTAAAATTTAATAAACCTTAAACTGATGACCTTTCTTCCACAGAAAGGTCCCGAGTTGCAAAAACGAACTTTCCAATGAAATATATTTTAAGGAACTAGTGCTGAACAAAGGGCTATTTAAAGCTGAACGCTTTGTCAATTTATCAGCTTGTGAACATTCTGTTCCTGAATTCCCCGCTGCTGCTGAACGTATAGAACGGTGGTGCCTTGCTTAATCGAATACTATTGATTCGAGTGTGTCACAGTGATCTCATTGAGAGTAATCAATAGTAATCCAAAATCAATCAATCTGCTCTTGCACTATCATTTATCAAATCTGAATACGCCAAATTATTTGTAGGCATCAAATTACAAAGAAGAGAAAATGGTAGAACTGGGAAAGTTAATGGTTTGTATTGAAGAGCAAAACCAATATCTCTTTTTTTAAGGGGAGGTGTTTTAAAATGGGCTATTACTCAAATACATTTATCTTCTCATTAAAGTACCCTAAATTTATAATTAATCTCATTCCACTCCTGATTTAAAAAAAGATTTCTTGTAGAGGAGTTTGCTGGTTCAGCACAACTGATAGAAACTTACAGATGCCCTAACTTACTTCACCAGAGCACACCAGCATTTTACAAGTCTGATAAGCTAAGTTTCAAATGCCTGTCACCCAGCTGCTAGAAAAACAAGGAGACTGGGTTGACGCAGGACATAACTGCATCTTCTAACACCAGAAATGATGTTTAATAGAATTGGAGTGAAAAAAGGAATACTTAATTTCTCCAGAGAATGTACAGCATAGATAAGCTGCTTATCTGCTTATCAAGGAAGCTGCTGTTGATGCTGAAGTTTCCTTTATGAACGTGTTCACCTGTAATTTAGTCAAGGTAATAAATCCTTCTTTCATTATAGCACATTCAAAAGCACCCCTCCTATTTAACTTGAATGAGAAAAGGCACAGAGTGTCTAAAACATTTACTTTTGCTAATGTAAAAGTGTTGGCATTTTACTTCATTCCCGATAAGCTGGTGCCAGTGGAAGTGATTATTCTTTTCTTATTCAAAGCCTATCAGCATTTCGAAAAGCTCTCTCAATCTTATCAGGTGTATGAACAGCACGGTTACTGAAAACAGTTTGTACTGCTCCTCTCTCTTTCTGCCAAGCTATCTGATAAACCCCCGACTAACTAACTGTATTTACACACAATCAAACATAAGTTGTATCTTCTATACACTCTAGCCAGATTCCAGTTTGCCATAGGTTTTTCTGCTCTGACATTAACGGAAAAATGTCAACTGTGAGTATCCCAAACTGACAACAATCAAGAAAACACTATAAAAGCACTCAACTAGAATGCACAACAAACAGAAACAAAAGAAAAACAAATATAAAAAGTTGAAGGCAATCTCTTTGGAATTCATGGGGAAAATAAAGTGTACTGTGTGTGTAAATATGGATGAATATCATGCACTTACCTTTTAACAAAGTAAATGATCCTTTAGCAAGAGATGGATAGAAACGGAAATTTCAAAAGAAAATAACTTCTGGGATTGAGGAGGGGAAGGTAACCAAAAAGTGTTTTAGAACTGAGCAGGCATTTCCCTCGCATTTTAGATTATCTCAGTGTGGAAGCAGAGAGGTTCTATAATGTAAGCAAAGCAAGACAATAGGCAGTATCACCAAACTTACCCCATAAACTGAAGACAAGATAGAAAGCAAGGCTGTCACATATGGTGACCACATTCTCAGGATAGATTTTCCAATCATTAAAACCCTCATAAATGCTCTAGACATTAAAGTTTTGTTCACTACAAGGAAATAAAGAAATAAAAATACAATTTGAGTTTTTAACCTCTTACTATTTTTCTTATTCTTCAGACTTAACCAACTGAATAGCTCAATATAAAGGTATGAAAAGAATCATCATCTAGATTAACATAAATAGATGATCTGTTCTCCATTTCTATTAAAAAATTCTTACATTAATTCATGGTTCCTATGAACTGAGAGACACACCTAATCATTTATGAGTCGTACTTTGGAGCATGAAAGACAACAATGACATTTCTAGAACGCAAGAGAAATCTGAAATTTACTCTAACAACCGAGTTAAAAACAAATTCCTGACCCTAAGAAAGAATCTCTGCTGGAGCTTCTGTGCATAAATTGTCCATTTGTTCCTCACCTCGCTTTGCTGAATGACTAAGGAGAGAACAGAAAAAGGCGGCCACATGCTCCCACCTGAGCCCAACTCCTGATGCTGTCTAGACTCCAAGAACAGAATGAGCCTTCCTTTAGATGTGTAGAGCAATGAGATGAATTAGCCAAGTGTGTAGTTCAGTACAATTCAGCTGATGGTTGCTTTTCCATCTGTGACACTATGAGCTCATGACTGATTAGGCAGGTCTCATTCAAGTCTACGGATAAAAGGGATGTCTCTGTCATTTCACCAACAGCACCAACTGTATACAGTCACTTTCTCATAGGAGAAAAGACATGGTTCTCACCAACCATATACATCTTCCCCTTTCTTTGGTCATGAACAGTTGGTTACGGGCATAATATTCCTCCTCAAAATACCTGATCTGTTTTAACAGATTAATGGCTGTAAAGAAAGCATTGTCAGAATATTCTTCCATTTGTGGAAAAATGAACACAATTTAACATGGCCATCTTACATTTTTGGAGAAGTACTACAATAATTTAGAATTATGGAGGGCAAAGAGCAACTGATTGAATAACCCCACAGTTGAATTTTTTTCTGTTAAATGAGTCTCTCTAAATATTCATATGATCTGATATTGTCATTAGCTCTGGATGCAATTTTGGTTATATGATTAATATACTTTTATTATTCTTTTCAAAAGAAAATGAATTGTTACAAACATTGTTACATATTAACTGCCTTGAAAACTACACCTTTTAAAACAATTTTAACTCACTTTGTTAGTATGCAAATGCAAGGATATATATTTAACAAGTCCTTTGTTTAAATTCTCAAAAGCCATTAAAACAAGTAAAATCTTTCTAGAATAGATGAAAAAGGAATTATTTACAAGGATCCCATTCTGATCATGGAGGAAAAAAAGAATTTAGTGTGTTTCTACCTATTTTCTGTGCATAAGTTCTTGACTGACTTTTTGAAATTCCGTTTTTTTTTTGCATATTGAATAAGTCACACAAAAAGAAAGCACATGATTTTTTTCTTCTCCAGAAAATGTATGAGAAGTGCAACAAAAAGAGACGTCCACTGTTAAAAGTGTGTTGCCCACACTGCTTCTGATTCTCCACTTCCTTAAGCTTTTATTTACTTTCCAAATAAGAGCAACTAACATTTACCATTTCAGAGACTTTTTTTTTTTTTTTAATCTCACTTTACTTCCTGGGTAGTAGAAAGATTTAAATGAGCCTAAGTTATAATTTTTTTAAAACAAAACTCATTATTATCTATATTATCTGTATTCCTACAGTTAGTTTTTAAAGAGAAGTAAGCAAGCAAGCTGGTTTTCATGACACTGATGACACTGATAACCGTCAATCTCTGATATAGTATAAGAATTTATTGGTAGCTTTCCTTTTATTTAGTACCACCTTAGCCAGCTGTTTGCGGAGAAGGTGTATGATGAAGCAAAGTTAAATTGACATGTCTGTGATATGCCTGACAGCCCTCAGTATGCCCCATATTAATTTGTTTTCTTTGGCTAGGTAAGTCCTGCCAAAGCATATTACACATAATGTGTACTTCTAATCAAAATGATGAAAAGTATATATGTAGTTTAGTTTCACTCAAAGCAACGTGAGAAGGCACAGAGGAATGTATGTGACAAAGACTACTTTTTATAATTAAAATATAAATTTACTTTTAAGTTCTTTTTTTAGAATGTAAACTAATCTTAAGTAGGCTCCCCATGAGTTTTAGCACTTTAATACGCATTTAATAAATTTTAAATGCCAAAATCCAATGTTTCATTTACTATACTGTGTGAAAGAATTCCATATAGCCATAGATTGTATTTCTAATGATTAGTGTTGTGTGTTATATGTCTATAGTCAAATGCACATATAGATTTATGCCAGTATATTGAAATGGGCCTTAATTGACCAGTGAGAAGCCAATTTCTTTAAAACTGTACCTTCTCTTTCATTGTTTTGCTTTAATGAGCAACCTTCCAAATATACATGCGTGGCCATAAATTAAAATGGCATATCATTTAAAGAAATCAAAACATAAAAAGTTTCTTCCAAACATTTAAAAATATTTTTTAAAAATTATAAGGAAGGAATTTATGTATGTACACACATATATAAAACACTCACAAAATCTAAACCCTCTCAGCTCAATGGTTTTGGACAATTGATTAGAAAATACATTTGGACAATACTAAGATGTAGTGTCCAAATCAGAGAAAAATAAACATCTGGCATTTCTGGAAAGAAAATGTAGAGTATAAAGATGTGTTTGCTAAACTCTGAATGGAAATTATTTTTATTAGCTGAGGTTTCCTAGACCTTAGAAAGTATAAGTCTAAAATGAACTTGAAACAATAATAAAAAGCCAGGTAAATCCTTCAAAAGCCTTTCACTTACCACCCTTAGATAATAAAGGAACTAACTTTGATCTGATAGTTTGGCATAAAGCAGTTAGCAGAATTTATTTATTATTTTTTTAACACAGTAACAGTAAATGTTAAAGCGTTATGCAAACAAATAAAGGTAGGCAATGAATCTAGGAATTTAAACAAGAATATGAATTAGAAACAAGAATTAGAATAGAAAGAACAATTGCATAAGTGTTTTCTCTCAACACTCATTCAGATTTACTAAGTAAAATCACTTTAAACTTACCTCTTAGAATAAAATTAAATAATTCTGAAGTCTATGATATACTTCCTAGAAATGATACTTATTAATTTTGTATATTTGCTTTTAGCAAAAAAAAGCAAATGATATTTATGTAGTACAGATAAATAAAATTCACATTTTGTATTTGTTTGAAAGCTATCATGCTTAACATTAAGACATATTTGGCCCAATTGTATAAGAAAAGAATGTAACCAAGAGCTAATTCAAAATTATTTCTTGGATATGGGCCCAAATCATTAAATTATGCATTTAATATCAGCAGTTTATTTCCTATTTTACAAATTATTTATGATTACTATATATTCAACACAAAGATAATAATTAAAAAAATTTAAATCAGAAACAAATTTACTTATTAGGTTACCTGTTACCTGTCCAATATTTAGTTAAATCAATTCAGTTTAAAATCAGACCTAGTAAATATCTGAAATACTAATTCCACATTAAAATCATGCCTGGCAAATTTAACTGGCAACTAACCGATTAGAATAATACTGGAGATCTACTTTAGTTATATAAACGTACATGAACACGCTTAGGAGCATACCTATATTCTACATATATGCTTCTCCCCATAGACATGCGTATTTCACATGCATACTATCCATGCACACAAACACACTTGTGTGTATCTTATCGACTGCTTTGGATTTTAAAGTACCATGTGTATTTATTTACTAATAATGCTATAGATCATGTATACCCATATATACATGGCTATGAAAATAATAATCAATGGCAAAACACACAGAATAGGAAGAATGTCAAGCGGCAGAGATGCTTGGTGTCATCCCTGCACTATCAAATATACACATAAGTATTACTGGAGAAAGAGGCTAAATATTTCACTGTCAGAGAATGTAAAGAACTGCAATTCATTTCTATCTCATGTGCTTTAGGACAATGACAATTTAATACAACGCCAGTGGATGTAAAAGAGATAAAAACTGAACAAACTGGGCCAGTGTAATCAAAGATTTTCTCCAGAGAGCTGGCTAGGGCTGGAGCTCATATGCACTTATAACAGATCAACATTGTATTGTTTCTCTCTTTCATGAATTTGCTATGAAGCAAATTCAGAGCAAAGCTTATCTGCTGCAATGACTTTAAAGTTCTATTGAGATGCCTCAAATGCTCTCCTCTTATTTTTAAAAGCTCACCAGCTAATTCTAAAAAGTTTATTTGATATTAATTGATTTAATAGAAATCATTGCTATTAATTGCCACTTGTATGAAAAAGTATCAACCGCAAGCATGTATTTTAATTTATTTTATAAAATAATGTAAAGCAAAACCTTCAGTGCTGAGCATCCTCTACAAGTAAGACAAAGAAATATTTTGTTTAGTCACCAGGCTAAAACAAATGTTGAGGAATTTTTCATAAGTGATACGGACTTGAGATTGGGCATTATGCCTACCTTCCAAAAGAACGGTCTCTTCTTTGTCTGTAATTCTTGCAGGAGTGAGGTATTGTGAAAGTATTGTTAAATAGAATCATAGAGAAGTTAGCTGCCCTCTTTGATGAATAGCACCAGGTATCTAAAATTAATTGCAAAAGTATGGCCCGGCTAATGAGATGGTCCTTATCTTTTCTCAGCACAGGAAGCACAAGTATTTTTCTGCTGGCTCCATATTTTACAAAAATACCTAAAGTGCTATTAACTAAGTAAAAACCTGATTAAAAGATCTCAAAGACACAATTATAAATTCTAAGATCTGGAAAATTTGGAGTTAAAACTGATTTCCTGCACTATTTTCTTTTTAAACCTTAATTTCTTTTCTCTCTTTTTTTTTTACTTTGAAAAGAGCAACAAAAAAACCTTTCCTTTTGCTTCTATTAGCATTTTTAAAAGCTGAATTATAATACCATTCTTCATAAGATGGCCAATACATATTACAGGTTAGATTAAATCAAAGAAATATATCAAAGGCCATCAATTTAGAATTAAAAAAAAACAATGGTAACTTATTGGGGGAAAACACTAGAAAAATGATCATCCATGCAAGAGAATTAATGGATATCCACAAGGGCTTTGCTAATAACATGGGTTAATTACCGCTGCAACACACTAGGCTCAGTAAATAAAGCAGCAGTGCCATAAACACATTAAGATGAGAAACCATCACTATAAGAAGAAACAGCCAACACCGTCACCCCTGCCTCTGCCCAGGAATCGGAAAGCTGTTTTCCAGTCCTTTCTGTAAAAGGAAGATTTTTAAAACTTACCACAAAATGTGTATAAGGGAATACATAAATACCCTGACACAAAGGGCTAGTGAAACATGGGGGGGGGGCATCATTTATTCACCACTCCCACTCAACATTTATTCCATTAACTCGGGAACACTTTTTTTGATTACTTCAAGGAGAAAATCATATGTTACATAAGAAACATCATCTGGCTATTTCAACTATATACAGTTTGGGACATATACAATGGTTACTTAATTTTCAGGAAAATAGAATTAATCTGTTCACTTTAGTGTTGTGATGGGCAAGGTTAAGAGACTCTACAGCACAGGAACGAGGCTCATCCCTAATTGCTGCTGGTTGTCACTTTCAGCAATTTACAAAGAAATCATCTGAAAGGCCCACCTACACCACCTACCTTTAAGGCTGCAGGTGTTTTCAACAGATTCATAGAGAAAAAAACAGGATGAAAAGTAATATGAGCTCCAAGTCTGGAGTCTAAGTATTCTTTCTCAGAAAAATAAACTTAAAGTGTCTGTTCATAGTTCTCAAATAATATCACATCTGAAGTGACTTGGGCAAGCTCCTGTCTTTCCCTAAAAATCAGTATCCACTCTGATTTAGGCTTTTTTGCTGTGGTGGTTACTGTATAAATTTTTCCTTCCTATTTTTATCCCCTATATTTTGACATTATAGTATTACTTTTGAATATCTGTATTTCAATTTAGTTTAGCTTTTAACAAGGATAGGTGAGGCAGAAAAAATAGCAAAAGCCTGAAACAGAAAGAGTGGACCATACAATATAAAACTTGCGTAGCTCCAAACAAGAATCTTAAAACACAAAACTGTTAAAATTTCAATGTCCGGATTTCAGCGATCAGGCTGAAATTTACTAAACTGTTCCCTCCTTCCCTTGTCTGTTTTGGAGTGTTTCAATTGCCTTTCCTTCTTCCAACAGCTGTGACAACTGTTAAAACAGTCAGTAAAATTAAGTCCGCTCTATAATCCTGTAGTCAATGTTACATTTTAATCAGAGGTTGAAAGGGATTCATGTGATGAGCACACTCATTTAGAATGATTAGACTGACACATATGTCAAAATGAGCAGATATATTATTTTCATCTATTTATGCTATCAGCTATTACTGCTATTAAATGTGAAACAAGCTTTCAAGTATTATGTTCTTTAATGTGCTGGCACATTTCCTAAAATAAAAAATACATAGTTAGAGGTTAACATTTTAGGCTCTCTTAATGGTGGTCAATAAATTGTATGAATCTTTTTAACAGCCTCCAAAGCAGAAATTGCTCAATATTTTCCTCTGAAACTGCATAACTCTGGTTTCATTTCTGTGTATACACACACGTGATGGGGTTTAACCCAGTACAATTACTATGAATATTAATAGCGTGTATAAATTCTGTGGTTTATTAATTGAGACAGAGAGGCAGATGTGTTGCTTAGCATTAGATCTTTCTGTCTGTCCAGTGAACCACGTAACCATCAGAACTGCATCCAAACAATAAATCTGTATTTTTTAAAGATGACTTTTAACTGAGCCAAAAAGAAAGCTAGTTTGAATCTTGCGCCAAAGCCAAAAGGACATGTGCCTTGATTTCATTTAAATACATCTGCTTTAAGAGGCTTATCTAAATGAATTATTCCAATTAGCTATAAGAAGTTAAATTCAAGGAAACTACTTCAAAAAGAAGCCTCTGGGGGATTTTTAAAGTTTGTTTTGTTTATTTATTTACTAGAGAAAGTTCAGAATCCCAGTGAGCTTGGATTAAGGCATTCTTCCTGGCATGAAGACATTTTAAACTCTCCCATTCTACAGCCCCAGGTCCACTAACCTTCAAACTACACTTGAGTGGGCAGTCCTACCTTTGTTTATTTTTCATTTTTATTTTCACACATCTTAAGGTTGTTTCTTCCCTGGAGTGTTTCAAACTGATGCAAGCACAGCTTCACGATCTTTCAGTTCCTCCTAAATCCATCTCTTGGCTAATATTCCCCGTGTGAGTGTGGATGTGGGTGTGTGTGCTTGTGCAAGCATGCATATATATGCACATACATTCACACTCAAACATACACGAGCAGCCACTGAGACTGCAAGTCACTTTTCATCTCTTACTTAATTACAAAGCAATGCAATATGCAGTCACTAAGGACAGCTAGTGGACATCTACCTATAATGCACTACCTCATCTTCTAGAGTTTTAAATTTTCTTCACAATCTATACAGAGAAATGTTTGCCAAGAGCACTCTTTTCAGAATTATAAGTTGGTATTATCGTAATGTGAAAGCAAAGCAATATAACTGACTCAACAGAGAGATAAACCAGTGACAGCTCTTGTGATATACTAATATTTTATCTTAACAGTGGGTTGAAATTAAGTTTATGACCTACTCATTTACACAAAAATGCCTAATTTACTTCTTCTACCCCCACTTACCCCCCACCTTTAGTAATCGAAATATATATTTCCATGTGCATAAGGATACCCATAAGCACTAATTAAACCGCACAGTAGAACAAAAGTACTTTTCTATTTTTTTCTGGACACAATAAATTAAACAAATCCACAATCTGAGCATTGTCTATTTAAGGGAAAAATTTTAAAGTCACTACTGTTTCTTCTTTAGTTTTTTTTTCCCCCCTTAAATATTTATAATGTGTGAAAATCTCATGTTACTTAATGGACTGATTTGTCAGTTAAGTGCTGACTTAACGCTAACCATGCAAATAACATTTTTCTAGCCCTGAATTGCACAGGGCTAGTTTTTAAATTGTTCTCTGAAGGAGAATTAGTAAATGTGCAATTTTGCCTCTAACTCTGCGCGGTAAGAAATGACAGGGAGCTGAAAATATCTGTCAAACTGCAAATACATAAGAGGCACTCAATAGTATAAATCATTTTGAATATTGTATTTTAAAACATCTTTCCTTGGGAAAATGGGTCCTAGTAAAAGATGCATTTTAACAGTTCACTAGGCATTTGTGCCAAGTGCCTATTCTTAGCACCTGAATAAGAAGTGACTGTCACACAGCTGTTTTACTGACAGTCACTGAGCTTTGCCTCAAAGGTAACATTGTAGTCAGAGAACAATTCTCGACTTACTGAATTAGGAGATCACCCTCAACACAAAAGGCACAAGACAGACACAAATAAGCACTCGTGCACACAAATACCCAGGGCATTACCTGAATCGGTGTGGAAAGATACATTCTGCCCACCCCCAGCCCCGCACCCCCACGACGAGTTGAAAAAGGAAAGAAAAAGGTACCTACTCTTCCTCGTAGTGCAGGGAAAAAGATTCAGGAAGGCAAAGTTCTACCGAATCCATGTGCGACCGGCAACCATTATTTGTGCACCCCAGCTATAAATCAAAGTTTCCTTGACAGAGCACAGTGCAATTAACACAAATGTTCTCCTAGTGACAAGCCTATAGGCACAGCCAGTTGGGACCAAAGCTCTCACACTCTCCTAATCAAGGACTTAAAGCCCCGATTGGAGCTTATTAATATGAAGTAGGGCTTTGCATATGCAGTCCCACCGGCCCAGCCGCGCAGCCGATTGGGGGGCCTCTGCCCAATCAGGAGGGAGGCGACGGGAGGCTGCACGGCGCGAGCGGAGCCAGGCAGGTAGGCAGGGTGCAGAGCCGAAGGGGGCTGGAAACTGCGAGTGGGCAGAGAAAGAGCGAGCGGAGACCGGAGCGATCGAAACGCTCCCGATAGATACTGCCGTTTTTTTTTTTTCTTTCCCTTTTTCTCTCTCTCTCCCCTCTCTTTCTCTTTTTTTTCTGGGCAGCTACAAAAGAAACATAACTAACTTAACTCTCTAAGCACTGGAGGGATTTGTCTTTGGTGTCTAACCTAAGATCTATTTTGCCTTGAAAAGAAGAACTCACCGCAGACTCTCAGTTAATTTGGGGAAGGATTCTGCGGAAGGTAGAGAATTAAGTTTGTCCTGCCGTTGTCTGTGTTTTATTACACTGGGGGGCTGCTTCTTACTGGGTGCTGCACTTCTCTCATTTATTCCTAATCATGTCTTTTCCTGCTTTCTTGATGTATACTGGGCATTTAAAAAAAAAAAAAGATATCCTTCTAAATTGTTCTGAGCATGGGAACCGGGATCGTCATCTCTTAGGCGGCATGCAGTTTTACACTTACTACAGAAGAGGAAATCCTGTATCAATACAATTTGAGAGAATGCCTATGTAAATTACATGTGTAAACATTTCTATACCTCCTACCGTCTCTACTTATAGATTTACAATGCATAGCTTTTCACAACAAAGGTAAACAACTGTGGGACCAATTGGCTTTGAAGGTTTCCGGGGTGGGAGACTGAGGGCTGTTGGGGTAAATAGCACATTAAATCTATCTCAGTGCATTTTGACAAAATAAAGACTGTATTTTTTTTTTTTTTGGTAGGGACAGCATTACTAAACGGTGCACTGAAAGCATTAAAGTATTCTTAATTATATACTTATTTCGATAAAAGCTTCCAAACGAGGAATATATATATATATATATAATATATATATTTTACCCCAAACATCCAGCTTTCAAATAAAATGCAGTGAACATATTTGTTTCCATGCATAGTGTGCCCTACATGCTTTAAAGAATCAACCCAGAAACATTTTGTAAACCATCACGCAGTCTGGTCACTATAAGAACTAGTTTTGAACAGATAATAATTTACAAAACTAAGAATTCTCAATCAAAAGTGTTCAAAAAAAAAAAAGAGAGAGAGAGAATATAAGAGGAGAAGGGTGTTTTTCCCCCTACAATAGTGTATTGCTAGCTTGTCTTTTAATTTCCATATAACAAAGAGTTTGCTTAGGTCCTATTTTAAACTACAGGATTTTTTTATACTAGCAAATGTACATTGGAATAGATACCAGCTATTTATGGCAAAGAGATAACTGCTACCTTATGGAGAGTGAAAAACCCACAATTTTGATATAATTCAGCTCTACTGCTCACCAACCTTTTACATCTTAAGTCTTACATGATAGAAATAGTATAATCTTTGAGATCAAAATAAATTAGTTCAGATATTCACTGTGTGTTATATTCCCTAAATCAGGACTCAACCCTCTCAAATTTTCTAGGTCTTTAAAAAATAAAACACTAAAATAGAACAGCCACATTAAAATTCAGAATATAAAAATGACAGATATGATTTGGTCCCCCCACAGAAGAAAGCAATTTCCCTGCCTTGTATTTAGCTATGTCTAAGATATGGGCCTGATTCCTTTTATTTGTGGTCTAAATGCATACAAGTTTCTAGATCAGAACTTACATAGCAAAAACTGTGCCTGAGAATACTGTATAAAAGCAGGTAGTAAAAGCTTAATTACCAGTAGCATTATGCTGTCTATATTGTTAAATGTGAACTCTGCAATTAAGATGTAAATTTGGTTGTGAGCAGTGAATTAAAAGAGCTTTGAGATGTAGAAGAAAATCCAAGCATTCTGCAGCACCCAGAAAAAAAAAAAAAAAAAAAGATTTGCCTATTCAATCTAAAATGAGACATGTAATCATTTTACAATTAAAAAAATAAATAAAAAGCCATTTTGAAAAAGAAACATCATGTTTCTAAAATAGTATCACAGAACTGCAGAAGCTAATACTACATTAGAAAAACAGAAAAACATCCTTCGGTTCATGTGATTACTATCTTGATTTCTGAATAAACTAATATTCTCAAGGTAATTAATGATTCAGTTGTACACACTTTTTAAAAGATATGCCAAAAAACGCTTTCCTTCTTATTTTTGTTCAGGGACATTTCTTTAAAAAATAAAAATTATTTAATGTACTCAACGAACGCATTCTGATTTTGCACCTGTGCAGAATCTTGTACTTTATTCAGTTTCTTTGCATTATCATGCTGTGACAGAACCTGTTTATTACTCCTCTGGAATGGCTTTTTAAAGACAAGATTTGTAGTCTATTTACCGATGGACTTTAAGTCACCACATTTCATAGAAGTGATCTTTTATTTTCCAGAATTTTCCCAGAATTTTCTTATTTTCCTTTGGGTACTTATTTGCCCTCATTATAGACAATTTGACTTCACTGGTGTATATTTTAAAACATATTTACATTCATATGTATGCGTAAGTCTTTTTTCTGTGCTCACGGAGATGCATGTACAAACATACACAGTGTTGTCCCCACTGATGTTTCACTAACCATATTTCATCTACGAAAGGTGCAGTGTTCACTGAGCTCGCTGCTTTCTGAAATGACCGGAAGTGTACTAGGTTTGTAGAGCTGGATGTTTTCCTCTTGGGATCAAAGTGTCACTTGCACAAGTCAAGGCCCTGAGATTATACTTACTGTCTTGAATCCAATTTAAGCAATTTAAAATTTAAAATAATATCCACTTCACTAAACTTGGGAGACAGCGCCCAGAATATTTTATAAACACACAGCTCAGACATATCAAGAACCTTCCCTAGTCACAGAGTTTCCTCACCTTGAAGGAGAAAGAAATGGATAATCATAGAAAATCAACACACCATCAGTAACATTGATCTTAAATCTTCAAGAATCTCAACCATAAAGGATTTAGGAGAAAAAAATAGATAAAAAGCCTAGAATAAACATAGATTGCTAATCAGTCTGTACACTACACACTTCACAATCTTACCACAAGGAGTCTACCCAAATCAGGAAAAACTGAACCAAAGGGAACTCTTATGACAGTTTCACCAGGAATATTAATAAATTAGTTAATATCAGTCTTTTCTGTATCAGGCTCTCAGTCTATGCATAGTTTCGATCTCTTCTTCTGTAAACAATGCAGTCACAAATATCCAAACAACTTCCAGTCCCCAACTAATGCACAGATACCAAGTAGATAATATGCTTCATTTCCATTTGAAAGAACAGAAAGGCAACAAGCAAAACTCAACTGGAAGCAAAAGGAAGATTCCTATAAGTTGTATATACCAGAAATTTTACTGTATTTAAGTCAGAATCATTTCCTGAAACATCCTAACAACGAATTCTTACATTGCCAAAAGGTGATGAGAAATACTTAGCTTGCTGTTATTGCATATTAATAGCTATTTTTAGCTCCCACCTTCCTTTTCTGAAAATTAACAGCACTGATCTGTATTAAAATGTTTAAAGTTTGTCACTGTCATTTTTGAAGCAGATTTTGATTTTATATTGCACATCTGTCATTTGTTAAATATTTAAAACTAAACAAGGCATAACAAATTTAGAGTTTCAAATTGCAGTGTAATCTACCTTTACAGATCTTTCCTCAAGAACATAAAATCTTTGAAAGGCTGTTTAACTGTTTAAACCATTTTCCCTGCTGTCTTTGATGTATCATGTATGGTATAATATACTGTCATACAAAAAGCAAACCAAGACTATTGCAAACTATTATCTTTAACTAAAAAAAAAAAAATCCACACTGAACATCCCTGGGAAAAGAACCTTAAATGACAAAGGAGGAGACCTAGACGCCAGCCTCCCTTCTACCCCTCATGAGCTGTGTGGCCTTGAGCAGGATGCCTCACTTTCCTGTCTCTCATTTCCTCATCTGAGAACTGGGATTTCTATTATGCTGTAAACCAGCTTAAGAACACACCTTTCCCACTGAGAACACGCGGACTTCTTTCGAAGTCAGGATGACGACTGTATTCTATATTACCACCAAACCTCTATCAATTCATCATTCCTCATTTTCTGTTGCCTTTCATTTCTAGGGCACAGGCTTTGATATTTAAATTATTGTCTCGATTGGCAAGAAGCAATCATTCCTACTGAAAGTGATCGCTTCCACAGAAGCGCTAATAAAAACCTTTCCTTTTGACAAACCTCTTGTCCTATAAATCCATCCCATTCCCAAATTATGGAGTCTATATAAAAAAGCCCATTCTCTGGGGAGCAATTGTCTCACTTCCATAAAACACCAAACTCTTTTCCCAGTGTGTTTGTGAAAGTGGGAGAAGAAAAAAAAAAAAAAAATCAAGAAAAAGACAGAGAAACTAATAGAGGCAATTCAGTTTCTGTTTAATTAAGTCAGGACTATTTCACTTTCATTTTGTCAAACTAATAATATACATGGCAAAATGTCAGTAAAAATTAAATTATAAACTATAATAGCTCCAATGGGAAAACTGACTTTAGTTATGTTGTATTTTCAACATACTTACCCTGGTAAAATACCAATGCATTTTATATCCTACAAGCTTTCTATAATCTGCATGGCATGTATTTACAGAGCAATAGTTAACATTTTGAGATTATACGTTAATAAATGAGTTGCAGTTATATTCTTTCCTGAATGTTAAGCGCCACGAGCTAAATGCAGAAAACATTCAAGGTCAATGTCCCGTTTTAGACCTTTTCAGGCAGCTGTAATATTATGATAATCAAGCTTAAAATATTCCTATAGAAAGAGTAAATTAGCCTTTTCACTTGAAAGATGATTATGATAAACAATAAACCTAAGAGAGGACAAAATCCCTATTTTTAAAAGCCATAAATTGTTGACTCAATCATGTGTGTGATAGTGTTGTCCAAAATAAAGGGTAGCTTAACTCTGAGAGGAAGGGGGGGTGGGAATAGTGGAGACAGAGAAGGAGGGGGAAGTGGAACAAATACGACAGATTTCAGAATAAGCAATACATGCTTTGATACCAGTAAAATGATCAAATTACCCATCTTAACTGCCCCATTCAAAATATAGTACATTTGAAGCTAAAATATATATATATGTCCCTGAAACATCAAAAAAGCACAAACTTACAAGTAGAAGTACCATTCAATCCAGCAATCCCATTACTGGGCATCTACCCAAAAGA
>NW_012155729.1:5484602-5491889 GCF_000956105.1 Propithecus coquereli
CTCTGACACGCTTCTGAGGCTTCTTTTTATAAATATATTTGATAAAAATCAGCTTCCCCCAATAACAGCAAATTAATTAGAAGTGTGTGTGTGCATTTGTCATATCTGGCAGAAGTCAGGAGGCTGTAGAAGGCCTTATTAACAAGGGGTTATAGCCTGTTCTAGACATGCGCTCAGATTCCAATTACGAGGGGTAAGGCTTTGGACTAGAGTCACTTCGCTCATCTAAGTCTCAGTTTCCTCAGCTATTAAATGGAAATAACAATAATCATCTTGTAGAATTGTTATGGGGATTAAACAAATTAAGCCAATTTAGCACAATATCTGGCCCTTATTGGGGGGACCATATGACCCAATGGGCCAAGGACATTCTGGCTTGTGTCAGTTGTCTGAGCCTAATAATTTGCAGTAGTCTCTCCTTACACTCTCAAAAGCACCTCAGCTTATATAATAAATTTTATTGTCATCCTACATACAGTGAGTCTTCTCTAAATGTTAGCCATATTATTTTTAAATCTCCCTAACTGAAAGAAGAGATACAAGAGAATAGCATGGCAATTCACTTGGCCTCCATCTTTAACTAGGAGTTCAAGCTACTTACGGGAAAGAAAATGAAGTGTAAGTATTTCTCCAGTGAAAGCACCGATAACTTTGACCACGTTTTGCTGCCACAGATACTTTGGCTCAATACTTTACTACAATTGTAATGAAATGGAAAACTAAAAGATGTTCTCCTTAAAGCTACCATCATTTTTCGTGTATGGATATAAGGAAGACAGACTTGGGAAAGTTAACTGATTCTGCTGATTCTCCAGAGAATTCAATTGCACATTGTTTACCAGAAAGAAGGCGAGAAGAAATTGCTCTTACTCCATTTCTCTTCCTTTAAGACACTTCTTCCCCATCCCTCCACCCTAGCCGCTCGGTCAATAATGCTGTTGAATTTCTTACTATGCCAAGCACAAGCACATTCACCTAGGAGTTCTTTTGATCAGATATCCCAAGAACTCAATTTCTTCACAAGGCTTTGCTCTTGTTACATTGAATGGCCACTAATCTATGGCAGAACAGAAAGTCTGGGCAATGGGGAATTACAGGCAGGGAAAGACCACAGGGATAATGAGTCCAACTTGGTTACCTTACAGGTAAAGGAAAAAGGCTCAGAATGGCAAGGAGCCTTAACCCAGGTTACACACCTAGGTAGTAGGAAAGCTCATATTAGAAAAGATTACATTTCTCCCCTTTCCCGTGCTTAGTGACAAGCTACTAATGTTAATCGCACAACTGTTGACAACATACCAGTGCACAGACCTCTGAATGCGATCTGAGCTCTCTGAGGACAAAGGTCCCAGTAGGAGCCAAGGGACATCTGAACCCAAGAGATAAATACCCAGGTGTATACCAAATTGTCCTCCACTCTGTTCAAAAGCTTAGGAAGATAAAAAGAGTCACATATTTAAAAAGAAGTAGGGATGAATTAGTAGAGATAAATCCTCTCTCTTCTCCCCAGCTAATTAGTTGTCCTTTTGTAAGCACAACTTAACTATTATTTCTTTTAGGGATTCAGTTTTCATCAAATGGCCACTCCTTTACCTACTCCAATGCTTATCCTCTGTAATCTACGGAGCTGGGCTGGATCAGTAATGGAACTTGAGAAATACTCCTATCACTGTTATAGGAACACAGTGAATATCTCTTGGATGAGTGAATGAATGAATGAATGAACTAATGACCAATGCTATTCCTCAGTTTATAATTCAGTTTAAGGGAGGCCACCAAATTTAATGAAATCGTTCAGTCAGGTTTTAGAGTAATGTAGGGAAAATTTTAAAGATAAGGTGATTTCTAAAACAAGGTGAATGGAGAGGAGAGAGGTTGGTAGAAAAAGACCAAAGGCTGTGGGGACAGGCCAGCTGTATGATACAATGCCATATTCTAAGGGACTGCAGCACTTCCTCATCACAGATTCTCCTGATAGCTAAGAAGGAACAATGTGGAATGATCACTTTTTTCCTCTCCTATTAATATATTTTTCTATGTTTTTCAAATATTCATACTAAGTATTGGATAATGAAAAAAAAATTATTAAAACAAAAGCAAACAAGCCAAGCTGTCCCATCAGTACCTAAAACTGACCCTAACCAGGGTAACATGGAAGTATTTCTCATTTAAACTGACAGCAAATGCTTTTAAAAACCATGATCACAGATATGTCCTGAAACCAAGTACGTTTTAACAAAAGTGTTCTAAAAGGGCCCTTGTGTGCAACATGAAAATATCTATATTAAGGATTCTAGGTACTTTTGATTTCATAAAGGTTTCCTTGTTAAATGCTGACAACGATCCCGTGAAGAATGGCCACATAGCTCCCATTTCTGCGAGGTGTTGCACTGAAGCAGCAGTGAACACTGCGATCTTTCAGGAAGGAGGTGGAAAGGAAGAAGGGAATTAATTAATCAGCAGAAAAAGACAAAGGTCTTGCCCTTAGGCCGCTCTCTACCTCTCTTTACTCCCTGCAATTTTTTAAACCAAATCCTGTGTGTTTTGCTCGGTGGTTTCATTCCAAGAGCAAGACCCTGATGAGAACATACCATGGTAGAGAGCACCAAACATTATTTCTAGAAAACCACACCTTGGATGCAAAACAGAGTGAGACTTCCTGGTTCAATCATTACATATTATATGCACATATCAAAATGTTCCATGTATCGAAATGCCACATGCACCCCCAAAATATGTACAAATATATTATGTATCAATAAACAAAAAGAGAATGAGACAAAAAATTCCTTTCCCATTTCCTTCATAGCTTAAAATAACAGGAATGGTGATGGGGAGGAGGCATGAGGTCTGTATTTCTGAGCCTGAAACCCAGCAGTGGGGGGTGGGGGGGTTCTTATCTCACCTATAGTTTGTCGCTAAGTACAAAGCTCCTTATATCAGGAAGGCTTATCCAATCAAACTTTGTGTTACAGAAAAGCAAATAACATAATTAAAGATCCCATTTTTTTCTAGAGTTCAGTTACCACTTGAATTAGAAAACTAAATAAATCAAAGACAATTTTCATTAGTGAGAAAAGAAACAGATTAATTCGCCCTTCGATAAATTAGAACACTAAACGAAGAAGTGAAATTTAACAAAGCAAGATTTTTAAAACTTTATACTTTTAAAATATAGACAGGTAGAAAAGTTTAGCTGTTTAGGACATTTTAAAATTATAATTAATTAGTGGAATATCTAATATTTTGCTGTAATTTTAACATAAAAAAAAGCAGTTTCACACATGCTTCTTTTGTTTCTCACAACAATCCAGTGTGGCAGGTAGAAGCTATATTATTATTATCACTATTATCATCCCCATTTTATAGATGAAAAACCTGAGGTCCAAGGAGTTTATTTGATTGCCCAAAGGCATTCAGTTGTCATGTTGCAAAGTCAGGACCTGAATTTATTGGTGTTTTGTTTTGTTTTTTTAATTCTACATCTTTTGCACTGCCAATCTCAAGCTGTTTCCTATAAATCTTTTTGCATCCTCATAAACAGTACAGAAAAGCATTCACCAGGATGCATGTTTGCCCATCAACAGATAGTTTTGTTTTAGGAAAGTATAATGAAGCTGCTCCTAGCAATTATACACCCTATTCTTCCTTTCTTACCGGAAACACTCACCTTCTAGATGCCTGCTCTGTACCAGGCCATGCGTCAGTTTCCTGGGATAAACATGTTCAATACTAGTGAAAATTTAAAACACAAAAAGGAAACTGCTTGGCACGCCTGTCCTCCCAGCTACTTGGGAGGTTGAGGCAGGAGGATCCTTGAGCCTAGAAGTTCAAGGCTGTAGTGTGCTATGATCATGCCTGTGAATAGCCACTGAACGCCAGCCTGGGCAATACAGTGAGACTCCATTTTTTTTTTTGAAACAGTCTCACTTTGTTGTCTGGGCTAGAGTGAGTGCCGTGGCGTCAGCCTAGCTCACAGCAACCTCACACTCCTGGGCTCAAGCGATCCTCCTGCCTCAGCCTCCCGAGTAGCTGGGACTACAGGCATGTGCCACCATGCCCGGCTAATTTTTTCTATATATATATATATTTTTTTTTAGTTGTCCAGATCATTTCTTTTCTATTTTTTAGTAGAGACGGGGTCTCGCTCTTGCTCAGGCTGGTCTCGAGCTCCTGACCTTGAGCGATCCACCTGCCTTGGCCTCCCAGAGTGCTAGGATTACAGGTGTGAGCCACCGCACCCGGCCCAGACTACATTTTTAAAGGACAGAAAACCTGTGTTCTCAATTTCCCTTCTTTATCATGGATTTTACTCAGAAAGGTTTGTATAGCTTCCCATTGATTGCTTTCTCTTGCCCAAATTTCACAGTCATGTAACCACAGTAAAATTCTAGAATATCTAAGCCAAGGAACCAAGAGACCTAAGGAGGAGCAAAATCATTCTTCATTAAGACAGAAGCAACAACAGCAAAATCCAAAAAAGATTTAAATTTAAAAACTACCATATTTGCTTGGAATTTTACCAAGATTTCCTCCTTAATAAAAAGAAAAGAACAATGATCAACCCATGTAATGTAACAGCTTTAGAAACATCAGTGTTTTCTTCAAAATCATTCTATTTCATCTGTGTAATCTTTCTATCATGCAGTAGAAAGGGGAGTTCCTTGCATAGTGGCTGGTGCTCTTGGACCCAGGTATGCTATTGCTAAGGAGATCTTGGAAGGAAATATGGTCACATTTTGTTTTCTCTATTAGCAAAGATGATTAAATGAGACAATATTAGCTTTAATGGGCTCTTTCTGTGGTTAGAGCTTTCCAGTACTGCTAAAGTTCTGCCCAACATTGGCCTCATTTCCATCGACTGAACAGTTAGATCTATTCAATTATTCAATCCCAATCAATATTTCGAGATGTCCAAAAAGTAAATGTAAACATTTTGCTTTTTTTTTTTTTTCCCCCAGACCATTCATGTGCTCTTCTCACTGGAGGAGAAAGTTACATATGCATAAATAAACCACGTAGTATTGCAAAGAAAGTGTTTGTTTCCTTGTAATTGTGGCTCTCAGTCAGCTAGTATTTTTAGCAACACCATCCACAGGGTAGAGAGAACACTCTCAGATGTTCCCTCCTCTGTGAAGCATCCCTCAAGGGCCACCAGGCAGAATCAGTGGCTCTCTCCTCTGTGTCTCATAATGCTTTGCATTAACTGGTTTGTGTCAAGGTAGGTTGTCCTAATGTCTCTCTTCCTTCCATTTAGTAAACTTCTCAATGGCCTTCAATCATCTGTGCTGTGTCTAGCACTGTCCCCTGGACCTTTTAGGCTCTCAATTCCTATTTGACAAATAAATTGCTGATTTTGGCAAAAATATTCACATTTATGTAGTTTGATTTTTTTTTTTTTAAATGAGCGTCAATGTTTCTCTGAAGAAACCCTGTCAGTATTTTAATGGAGATAATGTATTTACTGTTTCATAATTAGCTAATCATTAAATAAAACTTTTGACTTAAGAAGAAAGGAGCACTGTTATTATTGAAGACAAGGTTGCATAGAGATGGCAAAATCCTGCCTCACCCCCACCCTCGGTATCCATGAGAGAACCTCTAGAACAATTATTCACTAGTTTTCAGTACCTAACATTATATTCATAAATAAATCTAAATACTTAGGTGGCCCCGACTGGTCTCAGTTCACTGAATGACTTACTTAAGAGTTTGTTTTCATGGATGACTTGAAAAAGAGGGAAACAGAAAGGGAAATTTCCAAGTGATAGTTACTAGTGTATTAATGAATAACTTTTCTACACTGTATAATCCATCCAAAATCTGATGATTCTAAGGAGTTAGAGTATTTTAACTTTGATCTTTATCCCCTCAAGTTAAAGTCAAGCTGCATTTTAGGATGAGGGTAAAAATAAAATCTCTGAAGTTCCCCATCTTGCCCAGAGAAGCAAGATGTGGTGGAAAGAACAGTTGAGGAGCAATAGCTCTTGATCAGCTATGTGCGCTCTTGGGCTAGATTGTTCGTCTCCTCGGACTTCAGTGAACAGGACTGAACTCGTGCAGTAGTTCTCAAAGTGTGGATCCCTGATCAGCAGAATCTGCGTCCACTGAAAGCTGGTTAGAAATACAAATTCTCAGGCTCCACCCCAGACCTACTGAATCAGAAACTCTGGGGGCAGAGCCCTCCAGGTAATTCTGATGCATGTCAAAGGGTGAGAACACTGGACTAGAGGATCTCTATAAATCTTTTTTGCTCTAAAAGTCTACAGTTTCATCAAGAACAGAGCTTCTATTAAAAACAAATGGCTCAGAAGCTGCTTTGTTATTTTGCCCCCCAAGCTTTTTAAACTTCATGTTTCAACACGCTGAGTCTTATGAATAAAACCTGACAAGAAAAACCAAACAGGCTGGGTGCAGTGGCTCACGCCTGTAATCCTAGCACTCTGGGAGGCAGAGGCGGGAGGATCGCTTGAGGTCAGAGTTCAAGACCAGCCTGAGTAGGAGCAAGACTCTGTCTCCACTAAAAACAGAAAAAATTAGCCATGTGTGGGCGCGGTGGTGCATGCCTGTAGTCCCAGCTACTCGGGAGGCTGAGGCAGGAGGATCACTTGAGCCCAGGAGTCTGTGGTTGCTGTGAGTTAGGTTGATGCCGTGGCACACTAGACCCAGCAAGAGAGCAAGACTCTATCAGGGGTGGGGGGGCGGCAAACAACCAAACAAACTGATGCTAGCTACTATGGCTAATACACAGACCAGAATGTCATTCTTTAACTTTTAGAAAACACTAAATTTGGTTCTCTCTTTAGTTAGTATTATATACAGGTACCTTGATTCACGCAGCTGTATCTGCTTCAAAATTTGAAGAAAAAAACCTTAAAATTGTGAGACATAGCTATGGTGACCAGAAAAGCTGTACAGTTGTTCAATCTTGTTTGAGTTTGGCTTCTGCCATTCTTTAGCTACTAGACTGATGGGCTGGTGGATTAAACTTTTCTACGTCTCAGTTTCCTCATTTTTAAAATGATGATGACTCCAACCTCATATTGTTGCTAAGAAGATTAAATGAAATCAGTGGTTTCGACCTTTGAAAAATTCCAATCCCCAGGCCTCAACCTGGCCAATTCATTTATTATCTTTGGCATCAGGACTTTTCAAGGCTCCCCAGGTGAATTCCATAGACTGCCAAAGTTGAGCCCGAGAACCACAGGTAAACTGCTTAGCACGGGGATTGGAATCATTATTTTACCATTATTGAACCACATAAAGGAAGTATAAGTAAAAGCATAA
>NW_012155729.1:5492109-5554609 GCF_000956105.1 Propithecus coquereli
TTCTATTTTTAGTAGAGACGGGGTCTCGCTCTTGCTCAGGCTGGTTTCGAACTCCTGAGCTCAAACAATCCGCCCGCCTCTGCCTCCCAGAGAGCTAGGATTACAGGCGTGAGCCACCGCGCCCGGCCTAGATGGCTTCTTTTTAATCCTGGCTCTACAGACTGTTGGCTGTGTGACTTTGGGCAAGTACCTGAATTCTTTTGTCATGGTTTTATCATTTGTTAAGAACAACAATTAGCAAGAAGGATGAGAGGATAAACAAACAAACAAAAAAACAACAAAAAACACTTATCTGCTTACTTCATAAAGTTGTTGTGAAAACAAATGAGATAATGCTAATCCAAGCCCACTGTAAAATATGCAAATGTAAGGAAAGGTTATTTCTTACATGCAGCCCATAAAAACTACTTCTAACCTGCAGAAATATGTTAGCTATCAAGTCACTAAATGCACATGACTTCTAGACCTTCATTAGTCCTGCAGATGAAGCATAGTATTTTTTCTTTTTTTTTTTTTTTTTTTTTTGGTTGAGGCCATGCTAATACTTCCAAAGCCTAACAGTAATCATAGGATGAGAGAATCTGGTTCCACACTGGAATCACCTGAGGACTTTCAAAAAAACTTACAGCTGCCTGGGTCTCACCCAAACTCACCAGTCAATCTCTGAGGGTGGGGTCCACACAATGGTATTTTGGGGATAAGGTCCACTGGGGATTCCAAACTGCAGCCAACATTAAAAAGAAGGAAAAAGGTGAAATTAACCCGAGAAAGTGGCTTAAAGTAAACAGACAACCATTTGTGGTCCTCAGCTTTTGTAATGATGTAATGTGAGGAATCAAAAATCCATGGATCCATCAGTTTATGAAACTTAACTAAAATCAGTGCAATACTGCCACGCATCTAGGAGAAAAAAGTGAACCATAAGATGTTTATTAATGAGGTGCTGAGGATAATTTAAAAGTCTATTCTAAACACCGTACTTCAGAGTAAAAACATGTGAAACGGTTAAACAAAAAAAAAAATAATGGCATAAGGCAATAAAATTTAGTTGCTTTTCCTTTGCTTCCTTATATTCTTATGCATAGTTTGAATAATTTTAAAAGGAATGTGGATTATTTATCTAACAGAAAATAATAGTCTTCAATTGGTACCAGTATTAAAAGAAAATAATAGTCAAACAGAATTTAGTGGGAAAAAAAGTAGATTGAATGAGAGGAAAGTACTAAATGGAGACACAGTAAAATAAACGCCAGAGCTGAGAAAAGTGAAAAAAAAAAAAGGCTCGCTTATAAGTAAAAAAAAATTCTAGAATTCTCAAAGTGCTGGCAGATTCCTGAACATATGCCAATATTTCACTTCCCTCTTCTTTTCCCTGTCCCTTCTGCTTAGCAAAATCCTACCTATCCTTAATACTTACTTCACTCTGGGGTCGGGGGTGGGGGTGTCAGGGGAGGCTTCCTGTAGAACAGAAACCTCAGCATCCCTCTAACATCTCCACTAACCAAATGTTGTTGATGTTTCTCTGTTTGTCTGATTCTCCTGCGATTGTAACCCTCTTGAGAGTAGAACTACATCCTGTTCATCTTTATAAATAATCCCGGCACCAAGGGACAAGGGCATAAAAGGTATCTCCAAAGATTCACTGAAGTGAACTAAAAAGCTGCCTGACTGTGGGCATGAAGCAGAATAAGATGTCACACACCCACAGCTCTATTTTTAAATGAAACACAACAAAGAAGATTCCCATACTTACACCGTCTTCCGCCATCTTTCGTACTTTCCACTTGACGTTAACAGAGGAGAGCTGCCAATGGCCACTGCTCAGTGGTTTTAACGGGCAGGTGCTTCGAAAATGCTAATAATTTTATCCTCAGGTGACTGGTATATAGAGTCTATACCAGTGGTTCTCAAAGTGAAGCATCAGCCTCACCTGGAAACTGTTAATGTAAATTCTCTAGCTCCACCTGGAGAAACCCGGGGGGTGGGGTCCAGCAATCTACTAGACCCCAGGTGATTCTGATGCACGTTCAAGTTTGAGACCCACTGGTCTAACTAAAAGGTTTAGAAGAAAAATGAAAAGCGATCTCACCATTCAACCTCTTTTCAAAGTCGATTTCTAAACACAGCTCTTCTATAGGTGCTATGAAATCCCCAATTCTGATGAGCAAGTATTTCAAAACAGACCAAAACACATCTCAACTGTTAAAAATTCCCACCTCCCGCCTCTCATGAGAATGAGGTTGAAGATGCAGAGGACAAACCTGTCTATTTTCTACGGTTTATCCTGCCAGACTCCATTCTTCACTCCCTCCCCTGCAGATTGTCTTGTAAATGTAGCCACAGACACGTCTTAAGTCCTGAGTCTGACTCCTGACCTCGGCTATGTTAGCCCCTTCGCTGCTGAAGAACAACCCCTTGGATCACTGACTTGCTATTATTCTATGCTTAATAGCCCTGACCTGTGCAATATTTTTTATCTGGCTACAGTCCTATCTCTAAATTCTCTATTTTGAATGAATACCGATTTTGTGACATGAAGTCTGCTATATAATGAAATGCAAACAATGAAAAGGCTAAATCAGTTTACAAAAAATCTATTTGTCAAACAGTGTGGAGATGTTCCCAATTTAGTCTGGGCAGTTCATGCAGCTCTTGATAAGGGAGTTAAAAACCTAGCTGTTCACCGAATGAAAATAAAAGCATCTGCACCACAGATATATTTTCCTTTCAAAAGTCTTTGTTGTAACTTGTAGCTAATTAAATGCCCTTACACGAGAGATGCACACACACAGCAAAATCAGAGAATATTTTTACAAGGGAGCCCAGGAGAAGAGAAAGGAAGGGCGCAACACAAGCTTCCCACTACCATCTCTTATATTGCATTTACATTTCTATACAGCTTCATCTGCCTGACAAAAAAAGCACAAGGGGAGGCCTTTTTTGTTCAATTTTGGACTACAGAGATTTCTAAACCCTGCAAAGGAACGTGCTTAACATTAAAAAAAAGAAGAAAGAGAGAAAAAAAGACAGACATAGTAACCCTGCCTTAGATGCTTGTGGAGAAATAATGCTTTCTACATACCTTCCTATATAACTGACAGAGGAACTAAAAAATTATCAAGAACTTAAAGCCTTCAAATTTTTTTTATTTGTAGCATTTTCGTCACTCCCAGAGATTATTTGCAGGCAGAGGTGTCCCTGTATTAAGCTTGACATTTATAGGAGTGGCTTTGAACTTACCATGTCACATTTATCAAAATGGGATTTTATATATATTGACATTCTTTTGTTTTTCCACTGTCTGGATTTAACTATTTCATTGGGCAGAATTTAAAGTGTTAATTGTCAGTTGAATTTGTTTTTTTTTTAAATCATATAAGAAATTGATTCTCAAATATAACTGGCATTGAGTTATCACAGCCTCCCTTTTCTCTTTTCACACCCCCACCCCCATATAGGAAGACTGTCCAACATAATGGAATAGCAATGGATATAAAAACCGAACAGTGTCTCAACAGGAGCCATTACTAGAGAATGGAAAGCTCTCTGGGGTCAGTGTCATTTACATTATAAGTATTTCTTTATACCTTTTCACAATCCTATGTCACTAAACATGTGAATCTCTCAGGCTAAAACACCATCCCCACAACCCCTTCCCAATGCTCCCCACACACACCCCTACACATACACATCAAAACACCTTCCCCAGGCACACACGTCTTTTGCACATAGAAATTCAGAAAGATCACCTCCTCTCTGGAGGCATCTCTTATCCTGCCATCCCTTTGTGTTCTCATAGCTGTACATAATTTTACTTCTATCATTAAACTGTGAGCTTCCTGAAGGCAGGGACCCTGTCCAATCCCTGAATGCTTGGAACACAGCTCAGGGTCGGAAAGAGTAGGTGTTCAATAAGCTGTGTATTGAATAAATGAATGAATACAAGCATAGCAGGGCACTTGCCTTCTGAACTTTGGATTGTTGCTATTATGAAAAAGATGGATTTATGCAACCCTTTTGGCAACGAAAAATACCACATTTTTGTAGGTGTGGAATAAATAGGTGCATGAAGCACATTTGTCAATTTCTAAGTCCTATTGGTTCTGACCCTAAGTCGTCTCTACATTCTCAAAGTTCAATTCCAACTGCCTGAATTCTTATTAGTGGTTTGACCAGTCTCCTTCTCGCCATTTTTCTTCTTTCTAATCCATCCCATATGCTATCCCCACGCGCTTTTACCCCATTATTTTCCACTGCTACAAAACAAAATCAAGATTTTTTTGTAGCCTGAAATTCAAGTCTGTTCACAATCTGATCCAAACCCTCTTTCCTGGCAAATTTCCCACAATTCTGCCTCACACAACCTGGGTATCACAATCTCAGCTTAACCCGAACATATCGAGCGCGTTCCTATTTCCAGGATTTTTGCTCCAGCTATTCCCACCATCACATATTTAAAGGACACCCACTTGCAACGCTCTTCATAGATGTGATATTTCTCTACAAAGTAGGTTAGAGCCTTACAAAAGGGCATGGCCCGGTCTACCTGAGAGAGGTGAGAAAGGAGGTAGGTTTTCTGAGCTAAGTCTCTAAAGATGGTTGGGGGAGGAAAAATTCATGGTAAGTAAGGCAGCCTTTAATGACAGAAGAGACGAATGAAATCATTTTTCTCCAATGGAGTGTAAGTTCCTTGAGGACAGGAACTACCTGGTTAATCTGAATAGTCCCAATAGGACCTATCAGAATGCTTTGTATGCCAGAGTAGACCAACACGTATTTCTTCAGTGAGTCTGTATCTATTCCTGTCCTAACTCCCTCCAAACCCTTAATATGGTAAATGCACATACTAGGTACTCAATAAAAGCCAGTTAAATAAATGAATGGTTCCTTAACCTTTTCCTTCGTTGCTAAAATGCAAAAGTGGGGAGAGGGACAGGGGAGATAAAATTTCAGTTACTGAAAAAAAAATTCTTAAGAAGAAAATGGATGGTTATGAACACAAGAAATGCTTATTTTGTTTATGCACCCAAAATCAACTGTATATATTATAAAAACTAAGTTTGTTAAAATGTTGTATTTCACATCGCCCTCTAGTGTTGGGCTCTCTCAGACAATTAAAAACCCCTCACATTTAAGATTTTAGGGAAACTTTAGCTCAGAAATAGGAGGGTTCCACCTTCTCGGACAAATGCAAAATGAGTATAGCATCGAGTGAGAAGTGCAGCATCTTTCAAATTTGCTTCAGTTGTTAAAGATTGAATTCTTAACTCCAACAAGGTACGAAGCTGCCGCATATTTGCTTAATGGAGTGAATTCCTCCTTCTGTCAAAGTCACTGCCTCACCATGATAGTCATTAGAGACCAATGGAATGAAGCTGCTAGCTGTAGTACAGGTTCTTTGTGTAAGAGGTGTGCTTTAAAACCTAGGAATATAAGACTCTGCAACAGGAGCATACTATGGAAATCTATCCCTTTGCCAAACTTGCTAAGTATGAGAAAAGTCACCGAGTAGAGAACAAGAGTTACAACACAGTCACCACCTATCCATTTGCTGTTAGTGTGCCAAGGTGGCTAAAATCAGACAAAACACCATCCTCAGAGTGACTCTTAGGATCATGCAGAAAACCCCGGAATAAATATCTCAGTAGTAAAATCATTGATTTCTGGCTATGGCATGGAATTCAGAAAGCCCCTTATATTAAAAATATAAAAGTATCAGTCTTCATGGTTAATTTAATTTAGAGAGCTGGCTTCGGTTTTCCAAAAATTAAGAGCATGTTTGAAGGAAGTCTTAGACCCAGAAACACAAACTAGAAAACAGATCTTGGCATGATTCCTTTTAAGAGTTTTTCTAGCAAGCTGTTAGCTAGTAAGTGCCTTCACCATCATCATCATCTTCACTGTTGTCATCGTCACCATCATCATCATCGCGGTCATTGCCATCATGATCCATGTTGCTAGGTATCAGGAGTTTACGATATAGTGGGACTGTGCTCAACATTTTACCTCGTTTAGCTCATCTCAACCTCACAATAATCTTAATAATATTCCAATTTTACTGATTGGGAAACTGAGGCTTAGTAACTTACAATGATTTCCATAGTGGGGAAATGGCAGAAACAATTCTAACCCTGCTCATGGGACGCTTTTGCTCTTAACCATTATATCTACTGGCATTAGGTACCAGACCACCATTCCTTGAGAATCCTCTGAACATGGCACCACAGGGAGTATGGTTCTATTCATTTATCTGTTTCATCCCTCTTTTTATCTAAGCAATGAGCAGAAAGGCGCTGATGGGAAAGTCTGAAAGGGTTAAGTGCTTTCAGAGCATAAAGCTAAAGAGCTCAATCTCTTCTCTTCTACTTTGTGTCTGAACAAATGGCAATAAAATAAAGAACACCAAACTTCTGGGTGTCAAATCAATTTATTTGTACTATATTTGGCAAGCATTTAGCACATTGTTGTTAGCACTGCACTAGGCGCTGCACAAAATATTTACACACAAGAGAAATGCAAGCCCACATCCTTTCCTTCGCAAGTAAACATCAGCCATACAACATTCATGGGGTAACTCATTTGATGTTTTAATCAAGTATATCTCATCTGAGTCTAGCACCACACACTTGGGTATGTGCACGTGCACAGAAACACACGCATCTCCGAATGCACTCCTGAAAGCAAAGGTTCAGCAATGCTAAGAATGCACAGATTTCAGGTGAAGACTTTCAAAATACACGCAACAATAAAAAACTGAGCTTAAGAAATGCACAGACATAGGACTTATAGAGGTTATTTCTACATCTCACCATCTTTATTCCTGGCAATACATGCTGTGTTACCTATGAGTAGTCTCTTTTTGGCTACAAATGTGTCCCATCTTCCATCTGTTCTTCTAGCAATATTGCTGGCCTCCTGCCATCGTAGCTACACCAGCCTTCATGATGTCATTGGACTAGGCTTTCTCAAATACCCGTTTGTTTAGCTCTCCAGGTGAGAGCAGGCATATACGTTTTTCTGTAGGTCTCTGAACAGGTTTTAATTTCGGTTCCATATTAGCAAACATCTATGTTTCCGCTCTATTTACCAAAGTTTGCAACCTACTTTTCTAGGGTTTAAAACAGAATTTAAAGTTCCTCAAGAAATTGCTGGCTGAGTCATCAGAGGACTCAGCCCAGGGTCTCAATTTTCCTTTTATAATGGGATGTCATTTAGAGGTGTGTCTATTAAAGATAACATTCCTTGAATTTTCCTGTCTTCTTTCAAATGTTGTTTTTCCTTCTTTCATACAAGTAGCATTTATTCCAGTAGCTTCTCTGTTCCAGACACTGTGCTAGGCATAGGAATTTTTACCCTCTTGAATTGAAGGCTGAGGTTTCCTCCTTCTAACTTTCTCTTTGTTGAATATCTCACTGCATATAGTCCACGCAGGCTGGTTAGCCTATTGGTTGACAGATTGGGTAAGTTTCCACGTAAGTTCTGTGCATTACTATGAGTTTGTCCTTGAAAAACTTACTTAAACTCTTTGTACTTAGTTTATTCATCTGTAAAAGACATACTCAATAGAGTGGCTATTTTTTTTTTAAATTGTATTATGGTGATTTATATTTATATTTCAGTCTTCATGTATAAGGCAATTACCTAGGCATGAAACTCATTCTGTAAATTGTAAAGAAGTGTACAAATATAAAGTGGTATTATTTAATACAAGGTTAAATATAAGTGTTAATGTCGAGTTTGTGTCAAAGGGAAATGGAAAACACTTTGTGAACACCTAGTATGGCTCAAAACACTGTGCTGTGTGGTTTACCTATTTTTTTTAACTTCAAAAAAGTTCAGTGAGGTAGAAATAATAACAGCCTTTTTTTAATTGTACAGTTATCTAATTTAATCTTAATAACATGCAAAGTAGATATTATGGTGATGGTGATTCCCATTTTATGAAGAAATGAGAGGAAGGAAATGAGGCTCAGATATGAACTTATCCAAGGAAACCTGGCCAGTAAGTGACAGAACCCAGACAGGACCCCTCGACTATCCGTTGCCAGAGACTGAGCTCTTTTTGCTACAACATATGCTTTTCCTGGATGGGAGGAATGTGAGGTAGGCCCAAGCTAGGCTGATGAAGAGAAAAATAATACCAAACTAAAAAAACTTTTATACTTATAGGCAAAATACCCTAATTGGTAAAATAATACTTTCATGTGTAGAGTGTTTTACATTTCCCAAACAGTATGACACCACATAACTGCAAATTCTAGAAGCTATCAAAGCCAACTTTAAAAGAATTCTTTCCTTAAAGTTCTTAATTTTCATAGCATGTTTGTTTGCCTAATAACAGAACAATTGTATCAAATTCGAAAATGTAGGCAGATTTATTCATTTTTAAAGGTATCATTTGGAACATTATACCATTTATTTATATTCTGTAGCTGATAATTGACCTGTATAAATAGACAGAAATGGTAAATTTATGATGAAATAATAAAAATACCCACTGCTACTCCCAACTCGAAGATCTTAGATAGTTGTCAAATGCTAAATAAACAAAGACTGTTCTAATTCCAAAAACTGTCTACTCATCAAACAAATAAAGCACACACATGCACACGCTATTCGGCTTTGTTTTGTTATACCTGTTTTGCATGCAATTCTGACCATTTTCCTCAAAACAGCCTAATGTAACTTAAAGTCTTTTCTTCAACATATTCAAAAGGCCTTGGGTTATTATCAGTAATTATCAGTATGACTTAGCAAAGAAAACCTCATCAAAGAACCCCTAAAATGGCCTTAATGGAACTGATAATTTTTACAGGCCTACTTGTTTTATTTCATTAATTTCTAGCACAAACATCTCACTTTAAAGCTTACAAAATGCTCATACACACATAATCTCATTTTATGTATATGTGAGATAAAAGATGTTAGTTTTCCAGTTTTATAGATTGTGAAACAAAGATTCTGAGAGGTTATTTAAATAGCCAGGAATCCTATCAACCCATAAGTGGCAGAAACAAACTTGAAAGTAATTACCCCCACCCTGCTAGGCTTCTTCTCTCTGTCTTGGCACTCTTCCTTCTTCCACCCTACTCTGTCTGGGGCAACACTATGTGATCAAAACAATGGCAGTGATCATACACCTCTTTGTTCCAGGTGCTGGGTTCTTGCAAGATCATTCACACAGCTCTGTTCCTCTGCACAGCTCCTCTATATCATCAGGAGGATATAATGAAGGGGCTGAATCCCTCTCCCCTCCACCCCACCCCCAGCAACACACCTCTCTGATTTCTCCAGATATTCCCGATACAGGAATGTAGGAGAACTGGATGTATGGGGTATATGAATTGCCTTTCCTTCTAAACTAGACGTTACGATTTTGTCAAACAACCCATAAACCCTTAATACCAAAACACCTATGGATAGCCTGTATATAATTTTGGTTCTCTTATGAGCAGTTTGTGTGGCCTTCAGCAAATTATTCAATGGCTTTAAGCCTCAGTCTACTGACTTTACAATGAGAGAAAGGGACTAATTTATACGAAGAGTCTATTCCAACCTCAAAATATTATTAATGCAGGAAAATGATACTTGGTATAATTCAAAGAACACCAGTCCTCAGAAGCCCAAAATATGACTAATGTGTAGAATCCACTCAATGTTCACCCTTATTTTGTATATAATGTTGCTTGTTCTATCAACCCCGTTTTGCTCCAGTTTCCTGCAACTGAACTAGAAAAGTGATTGTAGAAAGATTAGTTCTATGATGTTGGTAACATGCACTTTGAATAATAAATACCGCTGAAATAGAGTTATTACTCTTCAAATTAAAAAAAGATTAAATGTGTGTGTAGGACTATATTGGGATATAATTACTGACTTAGAAACAAAGTTCAGAAAAGAAGAGGCTTTTTGAAGCAGAGGGGAAAGCTGGAATCTCTCCTAAGCAATGACTCTGAATTCACTTGTAAATGTACATCATGGATCAATGTATGCTCCGAACAGGTTACAAGGATCACACTTTTTAATCCATGTTCCCCAGACAGGACCGAAACGGACATTTTGTGGCACCAAAATGCCCAACTACTCTAATCTGACTGGGACTTCATTTTTTATGCAGTCATTAGAAAAATAAGAAAAAAATTCAAGATAGTCAAATGTTCTCCCAACTGCAGAAGCAAACACTTTGCCAGTAATTTCAAAGAACTTAAAATACGGCCTTGCTTTTCTCTTTCTCTTTCTTTCTCTCTCTCTCTCTCTCTCTTTTTGTTTACTATCAGTACCAAACCAACAGTCTGAATATTAATAGAACTATTTATACAAACTATTTTTTCCCTTAATGCAGAGTTTTCAAATTTCTTTTGCAACTTGCCCTATTTAAACACACAGGATCCTTCTAAGTTTTTCTCCGGTGTGAGCCCAAGTTATACAGGTAAGTTTGTGAACTTTCTACCAATTCACAATTTTCTATTTTTTATGGGGAATCTAAGTTGTCCCTGTGTTTATCAAGTGGCAGGATCTGGAAGGATGTTATAGAGTCAGCCAAGTTTTTCAAACTCCCTTTAATCAAGTGGCATAATTGAGTAATCTAGAACGTGGCAAGGAAAGCAAATCCACGCTGAGTGACGTGGGCCTCCTGAATGAGGAATAATCATGAGACATGGCGTCCAAGTGTGGTCTGCTGGGGTGTACCACATATCCTTGCAGACAGGGACAGAACAGGACAGTGACTCATCTAATTATGTCTATGCTTATGTTGTGGCAATCTTCAGTTGCCTATTTTTGACATAGGAAGGCAGCACCTGCTTAAATCAAATCTCTCATGCATCCCTTTCAATTTTTAACAGGTACACGCAGTTTATTCCAGCCCATCTTGTGTCTAGCACTATAAGGAATGGGGAAAGCAGACGAGATACCCAGCAGAGGTCTGTCTGTAGGGGACTTGCACAGCTAAGGTGTCTAAATATTTTTTTGCACTGTTATGCCATGACTTAAGGATCAATTAACCGGCCTCCGTGGCAAACTGCTGTTCGGCGACCGGTGCCATCCTGTGCACTGGGCAAACAGACACTGATGATCAACGTTCCCCATTGTTTGTCGTGTCTCTCAGGTTCCCTAAGACCATACCGTCGGCACCTGTTAAAGCTGCTTCTGCTAAGCTGTTCTGCATTTGTCTGGCTGGATTTGGACTTCCTGGATCTCTGACTGAATACAAAGTGATTAGAAAGCCCAGTGTTTGGCAACAAGCGCGATGGGGAGTACGCTGCGTGTGGGTCTCCAGGAGCACAATGTGTTCTTCATAACCCCATGCAGGGAGCGCCCTGCTAGATTCCCCGCGCTGCGGAGATCAAAATGGTCTCCTTTGTCGTCAGCTGTTTAACAGCAGCTGTTTAATGTAATTCCAAATGATCCGCTTGAATGAAGTTGTCATTCTTGCAGTAATCTTTAATTTAGTAAAACACATAGCTGAGCAATGTTATTTTTCATGTTATTTTAGTTTTTTTTAAAAAAGTTTTCCAATCCCTGTATTTTCCTTGTTGACAATAGATTACAAATCATGGCTGGGAAATCTAAATTGTGCAAAGGAGAAAACTAGATATTAATATCAGCATTTTTCTACCAAAGTTCGTTCAATGCTGATGTGTAAATAGAGGTTTACCAAAACAAAAAAGGAAGTATAATGAAGTTAATAGAACTTTTCTGTCATTAACTTAGTCTTCATTCATGACTAGATTTAAATTACACCTTTCTTCTAAGGAATCCTTCTTATAAGAAACTCAAATAGCTAAGCAGAAAAAAATATATTTAGTACATTTCATATTTTAAATATTTGGACAATAGTGCTCAAACAATGCAAAGATGACTACAAATCAACCCAACTTTCTTCCTTCCTTCCTTTCTCCCTTCCTTCCTTACTTTTCCTCCCATCCTTCCTTCCAACTGTACTGATTATCATCAATTATACTTTGTAGAGAATTCTGTTCCGAAGGCAAAAAATGCCTGGCCTGTGTTCTCAGACAAGTCCGCAGTTCTCCTGTGAACAATAGAGGGCACTGATGCTTCTAATCTGGCAGACACATCCTCTCAGAGAGAACAAAATCATTCCTCCACTGTGGCCTGCCTTCCAGCTAGCCTACTTCTGGATACCACAATCCATTTGCGATAGATACTCTCCCTGTCCTAAGAAAGCTATCTTTTACTCTTTCTCTATTAGTCTATATTCTACTTCCAGTTTTCAAAGTACTGCTTTAAAAAGCTGTTATTCGGTAATAGCTTGTGATCTTTTTTAAATATCTCCTGGCTTTTCTGATTATGAATCGCTCTTCTCAAAGCATTTCTTCTTACCTGATTGCTCTTCTTCCTAACCCCATTTAAATACAATTCATTCAGAGATGATGCTACTTGCTAGCATCTTGTCTTAAAAGAATGGAAGCTTCGTAGGCTATGACCCTTTAAAAATAAATGTCCCGACAGCCTACTGTTCACTGACATAGTTTACCAAATGTCACGAATTAATAAATTGACAGGCACCAGGCTACCACCTGCAGAACATCCCGTGATACAGTTCTTTACTAAAGAGAGCTATTTACTATTGCTATTTTTTTTTAACTCAAAGCCATAACAATTTAAACTGTTTCACTTGAACCAAATGAGATGCATCATCCATTTCCCTGATGTGCTTTCAGTAAAGAAGAAAAGCATTCATATGAAATACCTTAGGAGAGTGCTCTGTGTTTAACCATTTTCTCACCATAAAAGCTAAAATCACCTAATCAGAAAACACTCTATCATTTTACACTGAATGGTTCATAAGAACATAAAATTCCATTTAGCGCTGCTACCCGCTCCCATCATCTCCCCTTTTAAAATACTTACCCATCTTTCTCATTGCTATTCAAAGAAACAGATTTATTTCTCACCCTGGAGTTGGGAATTTTGGCATGCCAGATTGAAAATGTACCCAACACCAAGTAGTGGATGGGTTATTCTTAGTCTCCTTACACGCTTAAGAGAAAATGGGGCAGTGCATGTCTCTAAATCAAGCAAAGTTCTTTAGAAACTATGACTTTAGCTATAGCTAGATCAGCAGGGCTGTTGTCATTTTAGAAAAAGAACTGGGATCATGAACATAGGAATTCGAGCTCCAGCAAAAGAGATGAAGGGGCTAAACCTTAGGGACTGTGAGAAGAGGTGGCAGAATTATTACCATATTCATCATACTTCTGATTTTTCTTTAAACTTTGGTTATGGAAATTAGAGAAATTCCTCCAATGCCTTTTTGATGTCTATGATTTAGAGTGGAAAAGGCAACCACCCACATTCGGTGGCGGGTATTCTGCCTCAGCCCAGCTGCGCAAACCCCTTTCATCGTTTCTCTCCTGTTTCTTTCATCCGCCCTTTTTCTGCCATCTTTCCACTCCCTTTATTCTGTTCCTATTTCTCCCTTCCCACCTAAGCATCAGGCCTGGGAACCAAGTCTGGACCCTAAAGATACAAGTTCCAAGTATGGCTAAAATAGTTTCTTCTATTTTCTTCCTGTTTCTTCCTTTACAAAGTCAAGGGAAAAGGTCTCCCTAGATAACCTATCCCTTATCTTCAAGGTTTACAAAATGAAAATCGGAATTGTCTTTGTTAACCTTTCTTGTGTTTTAGACTGTTGATCATATTAGGTGGAAGAATATTAGGTTTTTTTTTTTTTTTTTTTTTTTCTTCTTGGAAGAAACTGTTTCCATGCTGTGGCTGAGCTCTCTGGCAGCCAACAGCGCCTTTGATTAGAAGGCTACTTCATAAATTACAAACCACCAGAGTGAGAGTCATTATGTAGAATGGGCTCTGCCATCTGCTCGTCCACTCTCTACATGATAAAGGCCATCATCTTTGCTCTGTGGCTTGGTTACTTCAAGGGGCCCTCAGACACAGCACCAAAAAAATATTCCAAGCTCACTTGGCCTTTTAACCCTAGAATATCCAGGCACTTGGAAAGGCTATTATTATTCCCATTTAACAGATGGGGAAACTGAGAAATAAAAGATGTAAGTGTTGTATTTATAAACAATTTTTTTAAATCAAGTAAAAAAAAGCAGGATTTTTTTCTTTGTTATAAAAGCAAGAGAGCTAAAAGTCCTCTTTTTGTCTGCTTTCTCTCTGTATAAGAAATTTCACATACATTTCATTTCCATTTTCTGAAAGGTTCTATCAATGGAAATTACAGGTGCATGTGACAGGAGAGAATGGCTTTCTTATTGAACAGGTAGGCACTTTGCAACAATTCATCCCAGCTGCCTCTAAGGAAAAAAAAAATAACAAAAGTTTTTAGTGAAGTTGATAAAATGCCAGACAGGAACTAATTCTTTACTTTTATGTATGTTTCTTTCCTGAAGCAAGCAGGAGAAACACAACCCTGTTTACCTCTGTAAAGCACTTCAGAACACACTGCTAGAGGTCCTGTTCTCTTCAGAAAGAACTTCTGCGCATTTAAACTAAAACTGGCCAAATCAAAGAACTGTTTAGCCCAGCATGGATTCAGTACGATGGGAATTACTAATTACTTTAGTCTTTCACATTTCTTCCTTCCTGTATCTCTCTCTTATATTAGAGTATTTTAGCAATAGAGCACGTATTCTGGAACCAGCGTCTGGGTCCCATCTAGGCCTCTCATTAGCTGCCTGGCCTTGGGCGAGTTATTTAACTTGGCTGTACTTCCATTTCTTCCCCTATAAAATGGGTTTATAATAGTAACTATTAATACTTCACTGGATTGTTGGGAAAATTAAAAAAGTGAAATTGTTATGGTGCTTACAATAGAATTGTTCCAATGAGAATCCTTTACTGCCTTCTCACTAAATTGTGTTTTTTTTCCTCTCAAAATTAAAATTTATCAAAATAAAGGAAGGGCAAAATTAGAAACCAAAGGTAAGTCTACACTAGGATGATGGCTGCCTTTTGTTAATGGAAATAATGTGTTTGACTTTGCTGTCTTCGTAACCTACAGTTATTACCAATTAACATGGGCAAATGATAACTGAAGGCAAAGGAACACACACACACACACACACACACACACACACACCCCATAGTATCATTAGAAGTTCCTATGCACACATAAATGTGTTTCTTGTATTCTTGTATTAAGAGTTTAAAACTGTACACTAATGCTTATATTAATAGATATACTTACTTCTTTGCAAAGATATGACAATTGGATGCTTTCAATTAATGTTCAGAGACTTTTGCCTGGTCTGTAATATCAGACTCTTTTCTTATCAAAAAAGGTTGGGGTTTATGAGACATGGCAAAAGAAAACCATCAAAGGGTATTTCAAAAGTCCATATTAACTATTACTGCCATCCTTCTTCTTCAAAAAAAAGTAAAATAAAATGTCAGTAAAGGAGTTCAACAAACTAATACTACTACTGCTTACAGGTTTCCTTTTATCTTAAGTCTATGTTCTATTTTTAAAAAATTAATCTCAGAGGTGCATCTGGTCTTTCTGCATATTTTATAATATTAATAGTTGTGCAAATACGTGAAAGTGTACATATTCTTACATTCATGTGGTGTGGTCTTTTAACAAAGTGTATAGGTATAGTCCAAATCAACTTAAAGCACACATAATTTCCGAGCTGAAAAACAAAGACTCTTTGGAGATACTCAAGATTATGTATTATGACTTCCTATCAGAGTGTAAGAAACCCTGGATTCCAATATCACAGAAGGGAGGGAGTGGAGAGAGGTAAGAAGGATTGGGTGTGTCTGTATTGTCTACATTTTCTTCAGAGCAGGAATAAAATCAGTCACCAGTGATCCTGCACGCAACATAAACCTAAGCTTCCTGGGCTTGTGCTGTTCAGCTGTGACTCCACTCGGTGTTATCAGCTCTGCGTGGCATTTGGTTATCCTACCATTGTCGCTCGCAGGCCTTTAGTCAGAAACCATGCTGATTTTACTGCCACTTTTTTCTTCCCAAACCATAAGAGCTTTCAAAAGTAACTTAATGGGAAGCGGCTAGACATATTAAAAGAGAAGGAAAAAAATCCTTCCAAATATTCTGAATCATAAGGCTAAGAATGAATGTGACCTTGACCCAGGCTATATACCTCTCCAAGGGGTCTAGGCCCTAGGGAAGCCCAGGCGTTTCCTCCAGAGCACTCATATACACACTCACGCACTACAGTGCTATCTTGGGATTCACTTTTACAGAAGAACAGAAATATCTCAAACTTTCACTCCAGCGTCCAGCATCTTTTCAGTACTCCCCAGAACATTTAAACTGTGTTTTCCCCTCTCTATTCCCCTACAAAGGTGACAGTCAATGTTCATCGTTCAACATCTTTTGTCAGGGAAGCATCTTCCCTCCTGCTCCTTTAGGTCAGGTTTACTAGCAACTCTTAAGAAAAAGTTCTCCATTTTCGTAATACTTCACTTAGAAGAATGGTCTACAGGTTAATACAAGAGGTATTAGTTTACCATTTTTTTTTCTTTTTTTTTTTTTTTCACTTTTAGCCACCTAGTCTATTTCTTCATAAGGTTCACCACTTTTTTATGGCTGAGTAGTACCCCATGGTGTATATATATATATATATATATATATATATATATATATATATACCACATTTTATTAATCCACTTATGTATTGATAGGCACTTGGGATGTTTCCACATCTTTGGAATTGTGAATTGTGCTGCTATAAACATTCGAGCGCAAATCAGGTGGGAGGGGGAAGGGGGATGGGTAAATTTACACCTAATGAGTACAATGCACACTATCTGGGTGATGGGCACACTTATATAATAACTTTGACTCAAATGGTACAAAAGCAATTTATGTATCCAAAACATTGTACCCCTGTAATATTCTGAAATTAAAAAAAAAATTCTCCTCTGAACTCCATACAGGGGCAATGAATTAGGCCTAAGCTAATGCTGTGATGATTCAGAGATAATCGTTCAGCCTCTGGGCTCTATCCAGATACATGTTTCCATCCCTAATTTAGAACTTTATTCCTTAGTGTCTAAATTAGCAGAGACAGAAAAAAGAGAAAGAACTCACATGCAGCCTTTTTTTAAAAAAACTTTTTTCCACATTTTAATCAAGTTGGGTAAAAGATTTGGTGGGGAAACTTTGAAAGTAATGGATCACATGAACTTTCTCAATAATTTGTGGATTTCAGTCTCAAATGTTCCTTTCCTATTTCAACTCCATTGTAATGGATAATTGAGAACTGACTACACAGATGGGGAATGCATCCATCCATTCATTCAACAAATATTTCAAGATGATGACAGGGACATCAAATTTGCTAACATGTAACTAGGCCTCCTTAAAAGAGGCAGATTATGACAGACCATGGAAGAAGGACAGTATAGTTTTCATGTTTATACATTTCGGGTATCTCATGGACACAATTGATGAAGAACAATAAAGAGAAAGGGGCTGCATAAAGGATATTTTATGAGTTCCAAAGCAATTCATGTCATCTCATTGACTATTTTCTTTAAATGAAATAAAGTATTCTTAATAAAACTTGACTTTACTTTTTCCAAAGGAGCAAATTGGTGAATTTTTTTGTTTTGTAATTTCCCCAAATTATGTTTTAATATTAAACGTCACTCCTCTCTGAGTGGTAGAGAATTGCATGATTTGCCTTCAAAGCAGAAATTAATTAGAGAATTTCAGGTCATGGTTTGTCTTTATTCCACCTAGACCAGAACCCTGGATCTTAGAGCCCTCAAAACTCAGAAACTGCATATTATGTTCTGCAAAGGATCATTTGGTTAAATAAATAACTACAAGGAATTATCAAAGTGACTGCATCATGTACCTTTTATGAAGAATTATTTATCCTGAATTATTAATTATATATAAACTGTATACTATATGTAATAGCTTTATTATATTCAATAGCATATTACACTGTTGGTGAGAAATTCCTTTTTACTCATATTTACATATATTTTCCTCACACGATCTCTAAGGGTCTCATAAGGGAAGAATGACTTTTAACTTAGCCCATACTGCCAATCCCCACACCCAGTCTCCAAATTCTGCAGACACTCAAGTAGCTCAATCAGAGCAGACACTCAGTAGACGTTTATAAAACTGAATCTTCTCTTTTGAGTATAGATGATCAATGGCAAAAACAACAAGAAACAGTATGCAATTTTTATGCTAAAATTTCCTTTACAACAAATTTAAAAAAAAATCTTTGAAGGCTTTTCAATTTCTTCTACGCCAGGGGCTATTTGCATCTGCTAATTTCAAGTATTCTAGTTAAACAAAGAGTACTTTCCCTGCTGGATATTGAGTCCCTAATAGTAGCCATCCAGAGATGCTGCCTTCCCCTTTCCCCACCCGAGGTTACAGTCCCAGGTTACAGGGACTCTAGGAAGACTACCTTGCCCCAGAAACCTGAGTAATGTGCATTCCCAAAACTCTGATGTACCCCAGATAAATCCAGCTCCTTGCTGCTAGATCTTAAGGAAGCTTGTGTACTTTAATTTTCTCATCTGAAAAATGTAGATAGCATCTGCTCTATCTATCTAACTTACAGGCATGTGCGGAAATAGATGCAATAAAATGGAAAGCTCTGGCATTCAATAAAATCCATTCTCCCCCCAACCCCATCAAAACCCGACTACTGAAAAAAAAAGCAATATATAAATATTAGGGTTTTTCTTTTTCTCATCTCTCTGTATTTTAGGATATCAGAATGATATGTTATGGTGGAAAGAGTCTGGGAAATATGCCATTTTTTGGTCTTAGAATAAGAGAATGATTTGGGGGTGCGGAGAATTGAGATTATTTTAACCAGCAAGGCGTCCTGGTCATTTCTCTGCATAGCACCACAACTTGGACAAAACAGGAGCTTCGACAAGAGGAATTTGTACTTATCAGAATCAAGAAAATCAGGTTCTTTCTCTGTTTGACAGATACAGCTTTCAGAATGGGTCTTGATAAACTCTCCTCCCTCTTATCCTCTCCACACCCCTCTACCCCCTCACTAATCCTTCCACCCCTGCCCCAGCCAGGAACTGAGAGATAGCTCCTTCTAGCTACTTTAAAAAAGAACAAGGCAAGGGAAGGGAGGTGTGGGTAAGATTTCCGAAGCCAGAGGACTTGCAAATATCTAAAGAAGCCAGTATTTATTTCAGGAAATTAAAAAGTGAAATAACGACAATCGAAACAACATAAAGCAAAAAAGGAATACTCTTGGCACTCTCATTATATTCTACCATCACTTTAAACATGTACAACAATTTTCTATGCAAAGAATGGTCATCATTGTTAATTCTGAAAATATCTTTGGGATCCAAGAGGAAGAGCATGTATTAGAGATTGCAAAATATGATAAACCCATATCTTGTGACTGGTAGACTTCTAGGTGTGCACACCCACCTCCCCAAGAGGTATACAAGAGATGCAAGTATACAAGAGCCTTCCTCAACTCACTCCCCCTCCTCATAAAGGCATTTCCACAGCTTCCTGAACTCCTAGCTAAAGGTTGTCATTGCAACTTTAGGCAATGCTTTGCTCCAAACAATTCACTAATTCAAACTGTAAATCTTTATTATAAAGATTTCCTTCTCCTAAGCAGTAATTCTCTCTGCTCTGGTGGGGAGAGGAATGATTTGTTTTTTCGTTACTGGTTATTTATAAGATATCTACTCTAGATTAGTCCTGCTTGAGTGACATCCTAAATGGCTCCATTCCCCAGCAGTACTCTACTTCTGATGGGAGACTGACAACCTCTACTTAGAATGTCTTTCATGGTGCACAATGAAGTGTAAAACTGCTGTGAAAAGGCCCATGTTTCAAAACAAACCATCTCTATAATAAGCACTTAAAACACTTTTCATTAATATATTTCTTTGTGTATAAAACAAAAGCTTAATGCTGCAAAGTGGCCTTTGACAATATTTTTTTAAAAAAATAAATACTATTTCAATTTTTAGCTAGACAAAAATAATGAAAATGTATCGTGAGGCTTGTTTGAGATTTTACCCACACCCACTCTCTTAATGCTAGCGCAAATTGTGTTGTTTTCAACCAAAATATTAAAGTTCAGTAAAAATCCAAAGGCAAAAGCCTGAATTTGTAAATACAGAATCTAACCACCTTTCTATCTCAGGTATTAGCAAATACCTTTGGTCTAGAGAGATATAGTCCTGTCTAATCCTTATCTGAATTTGCAATTAAGACTTCAGAGCCACGGATATCTGTACACAGTTCTGTACACAGTTCTGCTCTCCTAATTTTAAATGACTGCACCCAAATCAAATCAGGCTTCGAATACATTGAAAAGTAAATGTCTAATGTCTAATCGGACTAATAGATAGCATTCTTTTTAATACAGCTAATGCTTAGTGCCAGGTTTAGGCAGGCAGGAGCTGTAGAGTTGGGAGAAATGAACAAATGAACATCATTAAAAAAAAAAAAGAAAAAGAAGAAGAGAGAGAAAATCCTCCTTGGAAAACTTGTTATGAAATTATGATCACTCAATTCCTTCATAGAAATATAAAAGCCAGCAAATTCATATTGATACTTTGCTGCCATGCTGCCCCCTCCCGTGATCTAAATGTGCTCTGAATTAGATTCCCATTCACTTCCATTAATTGTCACCTCCAATAGAATATTGTAAGAGCCTCGAAATGAAGCACTTATGAGTTTTCTTTTTCAATCTCTTGTGGGCTTCTCTCAGTTTATCGCAAATGAACAATCATGTTGGAAGGGGCTCCGTCTGTTTAATGTCATTAGCGATTGTTTCATAAAACAAACAGCCGCTCCACCATTCGGCGGCAGTTAATCTTAAATCTAAATGTGGCGGCACTCAGGGAGCGCCTCAGACGTGGTTTGTTCTCACCAATGCGGGTCTCTTAATCTATTGCAAGTCAAGGCGCTTATCTCTCTGCTCAGTTCAGAGCGGGGATTTCTTTGTCCAAATACTAAACCAAACCCAGTTAACATTTTACGTCCAGAATTTTTTTTTTTAACCTCCTGGGAATTTTTTTTTTTTTTAAAGCGACTCAAAGTCTACAGTGTATTTATTTATTGACTGTACTATTTTACAAATATTTTCCCAATACTGACAAAGTCAAATTCTTTTTCAGGTTGGCGCCTACAAGCCAGCCTAATCAGTGAGTTTGAGAATCTTGATAAAAGGCTAAACTGAGAACAAAAACACATTTAGAGGCCTGGGAATGACGGGTACTTGGAAAGTCAAAGACTTTGGGGGTTTATATACTTCCAGAAGGGTCTGATTATCCCCAGAAATTAGGCTCCAGTTCTTAAATAACAATAATACCATTATTTAGGACTTATTTTATCATAGGCGTGGTCCTAAGCACTTACTATATATTAAGTTTTTCACTGAAACGAATAATTCCTGAAAAGGTATTATTATTCCCATCTTCAGATAAAGTCCCTGAGCCTTAGACAGGTGAAGAAACTTGCAAGAGGTGACCCCGCCGGTACCAGGCAGATCCACCATTTACAACGAGGTCTAACTGGCTTTCAAACATGCTCCCAGCCATAAGGCCCTATTAAAATGAAATGAAAATGAATTTTCACCAATATGAAAATCCACGTCTGCAACAATCGTATATTCTGGGAGAGTTCTAATTTACAAGTTTTTGTACCTCTGCCAGATAATGTGCCCCAGATTTTTAGCGGAAAATATTATCCTGGTCCTAGGCTAGAGCTTCCAGGGGCAGAAGCCTGTCTGCTGCTACTCAGGCTCAGATAGCGAAGGTCACGACAGAGTCACAACAAAGAACTTTCCTATTTCACCACCACAGCTTCACAGAGGGGCTCTGGCCAAGTTCTGCAACTTAGTTGTCCTCGGATGGAAACTTTCAGGTATCAGCTACGGACCTCCCCAGACCCCCCTCCACCGGCAACCGTCTTCCTCCCATTCCCTAGGCCTTTAAACCCCTGCCTGCTCTCTTGTTGATGTCTTTTTCAATTTTTAAAACCCTTTTGTTGTTTTTAAATTTCCAACAGTCCCATAATATAACAAAACAAAAAAATAGGGGAAGGCAGAAATCAAACTATGAAGCTGATTCCATAGGACTGAACAGTCATTCAGCCAGCCAGCCAGCCAGCCAGAAAACATTTACTGAGTACCTGTTATGTGCCAAGCACTAGGCTAGGCACCAGGTATGCTAATATTTGCTTCCTAATAGACCTAATATACTAATAGAACAATTTTTCTTGCTCTAATAATTTGTTAAAGAGAATCTGAAGGTCACACCTCATTCATCTCTCTCTGCTCTGGCCTTTTGGAATGACTTTCAGCTCTTCAGAGGGGATGAGTGCTTTCGCCTGCAATTGCATGTATGGTTCCCTCAGCCTGGACATGATCATCCCTCTCCTCATTTGGCTAATTCCTACTCCACCTTCAGATCTTAGATCAGATGTCGCTTCTTCAGGGATATGCCCCCATTCACTCACCCCTACACAGGGTAGGTGTCCATCTGATAGATTTCCATACTGCCCAGGGTGTTCCCATGTCATGGCACTTATGGCCTGTGTGTGTCCTCCACAAGCCTGTGAGCACCATGAGAAATGGGGACCGGCCAATCTTGTTCACTAATGCACCCCTAACACAAAGGACAAAGCCTGGTACAGAGGCAGGGCCCAGTAAATATTGCCTGCAAAGATGGATGGATGGAAGGGTGTCTCTCTTAGAGAGTAAATGATTTTATTCTCATAACCAATGAAAAATATCTTGCCAGCGCAATGGCTCATGCCTATAATCCCAGCTACTCAGGAGGCTGAGAGGGAGGATCGCTTGAGGCCAGGAGTTTGAGACGAGCCTGGGCAACATAGCATGACTCCATCTCTAAAAAAATGAAAAAAATTAGCTGGGCAAAGTGGCTTGAGTCTGTATTCCCAGCTATTTGGGAGGCTTAGGTGGGAGGATCCCTTGAGCCCAGGCATTCAAGGCTGCAGTGAGCTATGATGATGCCACTGCACTCTAGCCTGGGTGACAGAAAGAGATCCCCATCTCTAAAAAAATAAAAAAATTTTAAAAATTATAAAAAATCTCAAGTTCTTTTAAAATGGAGACAGTATATATATATAAATATATATGTATACACACGTGTGCATATATGTATACACACATGTGTGTTCTGAATAAATGTATATATAAGAACATATATAAAAACATATATATGAATATATAGAAGACTATAAGAATATGTATAAAAACATATATTTTGAAGAATGACAGTTAACTAATATCCATGTCCTGGGACTTTGCTGTTTTAAAATTAGCATTGAGAAGCAATAAAGGACATTTTGAATGGAGTTAAAAACATCCCAAGGAGGGTAAGGGCAGACTTCAGCAGAGGGAACAGAAGATAGAGGACATGTACACTTTTTGTGTTTTGCAGGGTTGACCCGGGAAATCGATATTTTATCAAGATGTGTTTAGAATTCAATTCAATTTGACCAATAGTCATTGGGCCTCAGCTGATAGGCCAGGCACTTTACTAGGCATTACGAAGTGGTCAGGGGTGATTAAAATATTCCAAATCTCAGCATGTATGCATGTGCAGAGGAACAGAAAGCAAGGCCAAGACAGCAAAGACACATAGAACTTCCTGTGAAGGGCTGTAAGTTTCTCATTTGCTCAGTCTCCTTCGTTCCCACGGGCTCTACCTAGCAGCTCCAAGCCATTTTTGCCCCTTCCGAATTCCACCTCCACCTCCCACTGGGATGAGACATTAAGGTCCAGAAGAAAAAGAATATATAGAAAATGAGTTCTATGTTCATATTTGTTTCCTAATATACCTACCATAATAATGTAACAATTTTTTCTTGCTCTACAAATTGAAAAAGTGAGTTCTACCACCTTACACATTCTTTCTTTGTCCCTTTTGTAAACTGTAGATCTTCGAGGGTCAGCTCTGAATAAAACGATTATTTCCTAATTTATATAATTAATGCAAAGAATTATACTGGTCTTCAGAATCGCAGAAGATTTTTAAAAGTGGCAAACTTCAGTAATGGAAACCAGAAAGTAAAATAAAAGAATCTTCCAAGTAATTTTATTTCCTGACTCAGAGTAAATATCTGTTGAGTGAATAAATGACCTATAATTTCATTGTCATCACAAGTATCTACACCAGCAAATCTTAAATCAGCGTGGTAACAAATAACCAAATGGACCACCTTGGGTTCGTCATGTTCTCTCTGCCCCACTGGTGCCTATTATCTCGAACTCCTGACCTTGAGCGATCCACCTGCCTCGGCCTCCCAGAGTGCTAGGATTAGAGGCGTGAGCCACCGCGCCTGGCCAGGTGCCTACTATCTAAAGAAAACAACACTTAGAAACAACAAAAATAGCAATGATGAAGTACTTTCAAAAGAAGCAAAATTAATCTTTTACCTGTATTATCAAGTCAGGGAAGCCTATGCTCTCTGTGTTGGCTTTAAACATGGCTTAATACTCATCAAGTGAAGGAAACATTTCATTTACAAGTCCTTTCTTCCTTTCCACTGGTGTGCAATCTGGTTCCTGACTTAGGGTACACAGCTGGGAGCTGTCCAGCTCTTCAGTGCATTCTCCAGTTTTCAGGGAATTAGTTTCATGCTTTACAGCCTGAGGGTGTATGTGTAGTTCTCCAGTTGTCTGACTCTCAAGTACTGTGATAATGGTACCTTGTAGTGGCTATTAACAATAACAATAGTAATACCAGCCCTCTGCCAAGTGCTTTAGACCCATTGTTTAATAATTCTCACAATAATATTCTAGGATTGGTGTTATGTTATTAAATGCCCCTTTATCCTACAGATAGGGAAAATGAAGCTTGGAGGGCTGTGGAAATTGCCCAAGGCCGTGCAGCTATTAAGACCAAGCACCTGTAGTAATGGATCAAGCTAGGGGAGCATTTTTTCTACAACAATTCTTAGGTCTACATACTTGACTTGATTCTTGAGCTCAAAACACATTCCCAAAGGAAACGGAATGTCACTATTAGAACAGAAGTATCTTACCCAAACAAATCCCTGGATTATTAGTTGAGTGATAGTCCAGAGACTGTAAATTTTTGACAGCATATACAACAGGCATTTAATAAATGCTTTTTGGATTGAACTCACAAGTTACCTAAGAGCACTGATTCTTACAGAATTTTTTCTGATTAGTTCTCATCATTTATAGGCTAAAAAAAGAAAAAAAATGGGTTAGTGGAGGCAAGAAGGGGTGACAATTATACTCGGGAACAATTTACATTGGCACATGGCATTTATTTGAGAAAATCAGCTGAGCTCATTTCCTCAAACCTGCATTTTGGTTTCCTTCCTAAATGTATTGAATAAGCTTTCATATGATATTTAATAAAAATGTCCGGAGTGTGAATATTTTCAGGCCATAACATGCTGTTGTTGGCCACGAGGCCTCTTCAGGAAGAGATACAATTTTTATTAAATCACCAAGAAAAACAAAATCTTTACTGTTTGAAAAAGAAAAAGTCCTTTGCTCTCAATTACAGTGGTTATATTAATTTTGAATTTTCTTTGTACAAACCTATTTTAGTTTGTGTAACTGACTGATAAGGTGTAGTGGAGGATAAGTAGGAGAGAGGGAGTGAGAAGAAAAACAAAAGAGAATGAGAGAGAAAGCTGGAAGCAAATCGCCAAAGAGAAAACTGGTTACAACATTAATGTGTGCCTAGTGTTTTCAGCTAGTTAAAATCAATTATTTCCTTCCCTAATATTGTAAGGTTAAGTTCAATATTTTTTTTGATTTGTAGTTGCTCTTCCCACTTAAATTCACTCTAACATTAAGCGGTTCATGTTTCCACTATGCATGGGCAGTAGCACATGATGAGAAGAGCAAAACTTTTGGATCCCAACAGATGTAGAGGTGGTGGATTGATCTCAGACAATTACCAGCTCTGGGTACATTGCTCAAGGTTTATGGTCCTTGGTATTGTCATCTATAAAATAGAAATAATAATGGCTCATATAAGGTTTCTGATTATTAACTACAATAAATGTAAAAACTTAATGAGACTATTTAGCACATAGTAGGTATTCAGTGTGTTATAGACTTGTAGAGAAAACAAATATGGAAAACAATTAAATAAAATTCATGACAGATTGAAATAAATGCTGGGCAAGTTCAAAGCAATGTCCTATAAGCCAGGGAACTCCCATGACTATTGGTATCCCCTAGGACTCTTGTTAATCATGCAGGTTTCCGGATTCCGTGTCAAACCTATGGTGTAGTCTCTGGGTTTGGATCCAGGAATCTGTAAATCTGCATTTTTATCAAACTCCCTAATTGATTCTTTTTTTTTTTTTGAGACAGGGTCTTGCTCTATCACCCCAGGTAGAGTGCAGTGGCGTCATCGTCGTAGCTCACTGTAACCTCAAATTCCTGGGCTAAAGCAATCCTTCTGCCTCAGCCTCCCAAGTAGTTGGGACTACAGGCACACACCACTACACCCGGCTTGTTTTTCTATTTTTTGTAGGGACCAGGGGTCTTGCTCTTGCTCAGGCTGGTCTAAACTTCTGGCCTCAAGTGATCCTCCTGCCTTAGCCACCCAAAGTGCTAGGATTACAGGCGTGAGCCACCGTGCCGAGCCTCCTAATTGATTCTTTCTTTTTCCTTTTTTTTTAAGACACAGGGTCTTACTATGTTGCCTAGACTGGACTTCTGGATTTGAATTCCTAGTTGCAAGCGATCCTCTCACGTCAGCCTCCCAAGTAGCTGGGACTATAGGCAGGCACCACCACACCTGACCCTAACTGATTCTTATGTTCACTAAAATTTGAAAATTTCTACTAGGAAGAAAGAGGAATTTTATCAGTAAGAGACACAACAGAAAATAGATGACACATTCAACCTGGGATAATTCTAGGAGGGTTGACTTGCAGAGGAACTAATTTTAAGGAGACCAATGACAGTGCTTAAGGGAACCACAAGAGTGCAGGAGCCCAGGGCAAGGAGTAGTGGTGCTATCCCACAAGGCCCAGAGGGAGAGGGAGAGCTGTTGGAGCAACTTTCCTTTAGGAAAGCAGTGCAGCCCAAACAAAGCTGGGGCAGGTGTCATCTGGAGTATAAATATCCTGTTCTCACTCTTCTTCCTCTCTCCAATCTCCAACTGAGTCTCCCCATTGGCCACAACCAACTGGAAACCAGAAAACCCAGGAGCCCTGTGGAAGTGGCTATCTGTGCCACCTGGGGCCGAGAGCCAGTGGGAAAGTTTGGAGGTTGGCCTGGAGGGGCAGGTGGAAGATACCTGGCCTGGAAAAGAGGCAGAGTGGGGGAGGCAGGGATGGGAAGACATCACAAATAAAATAGCTCTTGAGGTTGAGAATGACTAAAACATTATTCACACCAATAATAATGAGGATAATAGCTCTATTGATTGAGTGTTTACTATGTTCTACTGTTGTAAGGACTTCACGTGTGTTAAGTTGTTTGAGCCTCACTAGAGCCTGATAAGGCAGACTCTATTATTACCCCAATCTTATGGATGAAGAACCTGAGGTTGAGAAAGGTTAACTTACCTGCCTACGGTTATAGCTAGTTAGCAGAAAGCCAAGTTTATCTAGGCAAGTTCATCTGGTTTATCAAGTTTATCCAGTCCCCTGGGACTGTACTAACAGATGCAGTGCTCTGCTCTCAAAAGGTGTTCTCTGTGGGGAAAATGCGAGCAAACAAATAGGGGGCATAAAAGTGGCTGCCATGTGAAGAAAACATGAAACATGGTGGTGTGGCCGACACTAAGCGATCCGGACAGAGAGGAGAAAGCCTTGAACATCATGCCTTGGAGCTGCTTTTTTCCCTACTGGCGGTGGGGCATTCGACTGCCTTACAGAGCTTTTGAACATGCTGTTCCTCTAACGTGGGTACCGAGCTAATCCCCGGACTTGAGCTGAACTCGACATGCCGAGGTGGAAGACAGCTTTATTGTTACTCACAAATGAAGTATTACGGATCCCTGCTTCTTTCTCACCTTTCATTTCTTGCTACTGATATAACTTTTTATATCAGTAGCAATAGAAACAGAAACCCAAAATATCTCAAGGCAGTGGAGGTAAAAATAGAATGCAATAGTAAAGCGAAGCAATCTCTGTTACAAATCTTGTAAAGCAAACCTGTCGGGTTCTGATCTCTTCATCCAGCACACTTGTCCTCACAGGGGTGCACTCAAATGTTAAATTGTGACAAAAGAATCCAATCCTGATTATTATGTTAGTATTTCGTGTCTCTCTTTTTCTCTCTCCTTCTTTTGCTTAATCAATTCTCCCCGCATAAGCTACTTGAGTTTATAGCTGCTCCTGTTTGGGGCATTCCAGAGGTACAAGGATGCAAAAAAGATGCGTATGTGGAGGAGGACTGAGCAAAAATGTTACGAGTACACAAAAACAGCCGTGACTTTCCCTCTTGGTTCCTTGATTCTTATTGATACCTCTACTCCTTCTATCTTTCCCTCTCCTTCTCATAGCCCCAGTCCAAATCCGGGGATTCCTAAACCTAAAAAAAGAAACAAGAAACTGTTCATTCATTTACTGGAATTTTTCCAACACTGCATGAGCTGCACTGGGACAGCAGCACACTCAATGGGTTTCAGCACAAAAAAAAAGCTCATCACTTTGAAAACCTGTACCTGACATAGTAGGAAAACCAGTGTGATATTTGATGTGATGTGATGGCAATGAATACTTCATTAAATATCAAGAAGTTCTTAATTTCTATCAGCAGGTACACCATAGACACTGACCTACTGCCAGCATTTATATAAAAAGAAAGTCAGAGTGTCTTTGGAAGGCTCTACTTTATCTAGCACTGATCTCAATAATTCTGCTCTCAGAGGTCAGACATGACTCAGATCAAATGCCTCTGGCTGGAGATCCAGTGTTCTCTACCCATTACTCAGTTAGCGTCGATGTTATATATTTGATTGTGGTTATTACATAATCTCGTTTCTGATTTAAACCAATTTTTCTTCCTCCACAAATAAAACTTGAGGAAGCTCAAATCATTTAAAATCACTGAACTTAAGAACTAGAAGGGATCTTAAAATCATATAATCCAACTCCTTGCTCTAACAGACAAGAAAACTAAGGCAAAGCAAAGGGAAAGGCACTTGTCCAAGGTCATAAGAAGTAGCAAACTCGACTCAAAACGTTGTGTTTGATTTGTCTCATCATGCTGACTCAGCAAACCATCCCGCGTTAACAAGGTTTTCCTTTCTTTCCTTGTTCCTTACATTTTTAAAGTCACATTGGCTTCTAAAAAAAGAAAAGAAAAGAAAAAAATACACAAAGGAGTGGGTACTGGCCAAAATTTCAAAGACACTATTTCTGAAAAATAAGGGCATAAAGAAAGAAGGGGGAAATTTTTGATCCTGCTGCCTAAAATGCCATCCAGATACCTTAACCATAATCTAATCACTCGCAATGTTTATCACAGGTTATGGTAACAATGAGTTTAAAGCTATTTGAATAACAAGATACTGGGTTTTTGTCAGCTATAGCTCCATGATGTCTGTAATTTTCAATATATCTCATGGTGGAAAAATACAAGCAATCTTTAAGCCTCTGATTGCTACTAGTTCAGTTTACTTACACAGATACATAACTTACACAGTGCAGAGCAGATAGCTCAGTAACTAGAAAGCAGTCACATGCCTGTGGCTATGTGAAGGTACGAATGGCACAGGACAGTCCTTTACGTGATTTTTTTCTGCAAATGAATTTTCTCATTATGATAGTTTATATTTATTTTGGGCTTCAAAAATTAAGTGTGCATTTTGATCCTGGTATAAGATTTGGGGACAAGATAGGCAAGGAAAGTGAAGTCTATTTTTTAAAAAAGAAGGTGATTAAAAAGTGTCAGTTGACATTTTTTGTTCATAAAACAATTCTTCCCTGAGAGGACTGTAACCCATTAGGGAGCTGACTCCTGAGATTATTGGCTAAAATAAACATTTTTAAATCAAAGTAAAGAATCAACGAAGTCTTTGTACCTACCTGAATTGTTGGTATGCTTTATTATTGAAGGTGGACAGACCATCGTGAGCTAGGCATTTAACATATATTGTCCCTAATCCTCACAAAAACCCTGAAAGAAAGGTGATATAATTCCACTTCCAGTTGAGGAAATAAAAGCCCAGAACTATTCTCCAGACTAAGGCCAGATAATTACTTGTTTTTTTTGTTTATTTTTTGAGACAGAGTCTCACTCTGTCATCCTGGGTAGAGTGCAGTGATGTCATTAGAGCTCACAGCAACCTCCAACTCCTGTGCTCTAAGTGGTCCTTCTGCCTCAGCCTCCCCAGTAGCTGGGACCGCAGATGTGCACCATAATGCCCCCCACTGGGTTTTTTTTCTTTCTTTTTGGTAGAGATGGGGTCTCACTCTTGCTGAGGCTGGTCTCGAACTCCTGAGTTCAAACAATCTTCCCATCTCAGCCTCCCAGAGTGCTGGGATTACAGGTGTGAGCCACCATGCCCGGCCTAAAGCCAGATAGTTAATAACTACAGAATCTACCCTCAGATTGAGGAATGTCTTGCGCTAAAGTCCAAGATACATCCTTGAACTATGTTGCCCTGTTATATCCTATAAAATACCCACACCATTGAGAGAGGGTTGTTTTTGAATTTCAAGCAAACAAGCCATGCTATAATATCCTAATATCTATAATACCCTCACACAATCCTCATTTAGAACATTTTATTTTAGAGAAAGGAGAAATTTTTATTCCTTAACTGCCTACAGTGATCCTGTGAGGTAAAAACTATGTAAATAAGTTCAATATACAAGGAAGCTCAGTCTCAGAAAAGTTAATGTCTTGTCTAGGATCACACTCTATAAAGAACAAGAGTCAGGAATTAAATCCCACCATGTTATAGCCTATGCTATACCACTGAATTTTAAGCCTTAAAATAGAACTGACTTATTTTAAATCACATTTTTACCACGAAATACTTCACAACTAATACATGTTGTTGATGTAAGAGGCATGAAGTAGATGCTTCAGGAAAGGGAGGCAAAAAAAAAAAAAAAAGATGCAAACATTGCCTCCTGACCTCAGAGGGCTTAGAATTCAGCAGGAGAATTGAGGAGAGTGATAAAACCATTATGGCAGGCAATATTTAATAAGTGTCCCAAAATAAGAATGAACAGAGTGCAACTGCATTTCAGAGGACTAAAATACCACCTACAAACACAGTGATCAGAAACTGCTTCCCAAGGGTGTCCTATGAGGTAGTCCTTGAATAATGGATTTTGACATGCTATTCCATGTAGAAGGAATGACATAAGCAACCACGAAGAGAAGGGAAAGAGTGATTGGATCAATTTACTTTAAGTATGTTGTGTATATAGGAAATAGTGTGAGATGAGATTGGGAAAGATCATTTAAGAACATCAAAGGTCTCAACTTCTAGGCTAAAAATATGGGCATAGTTACAGCCGTGGAAGATAGCATAGTACGTAAGGAGAACAATCTGGGATATATATAAAGCAGTCATGTGTAAGTTGGCCTGGAGTGTTTAAATATTAGTCAAGAAACCAGTTATAAGACTACCATAATAGAGTGATAATGCTAATTATATTCTAGATAGGTAGGCAGGCTAGTAGTGGAAATATGGAAGGAAATGACAAAATCAGTAAGCAAGACAAGGACAAATTGTCAGGAACTTTCGAGTGACTGGAAATGGAGGTATAGATTTAGACATGTTGAATTTGAAATGCTGAAGGGACGTCTGAATTGAGGTTTCTGGTAGACACTTAAAAATATGGAAATCAAATGAAGCTATGAGTTGGCTTGGAAATTATGATTTTGGATTTCTCCTGCATAGAGATGGTGGGTAGACAATATCACTAAGAAAGAGGATGGAGAAATAGTAGAGAGGAATATTAACTAGGATAAGCCAAATTTTAGGGAGCAGAAATAAAAGACAGTACCAACCAAGGAAAAATGAGAAGTGGATTAAGGTAGGGCAGAAAGAGCGACGGGAAGCTAGGCAAGAGGGTGAAAGAGTGTTCATGAAATAGAATACTGCAGGCATTGAGAGAAGGAAGGATAGAAATGATAAACACACAGCCACCCAACTGACAAGAGGAAAACACTGGCAAGCCTTTTGGTGGGCTGATATCTGGAGGCCAAGAGTACACGTCACTCTGAAGAAATGTGGTGGTCTGAAGGACAAAAGTAGAACTGGCTTAAGAGCATAGTTGGGTGTAGACAGGTTTGATTTTTTACAAACACAGAGGAGACCTGAATGTGTAAGAAAAGGAAGCAGCCTGAGAGCTAGTGCCACTCTTCTAGACTCTTCAACATTAGTTAGCGTTTATTCACAGTTTACTCTATAAATGTTTACATCTTTTCACCAGTACACGTTTCAAGCCTGAGCCAAGGTCCTTCAACATTGGAAGATGGGTCAGCTATTTATTTTTGCTCCCTATCCAACCTCAAATCACAGTAGAAGATCAGTACTTTTCTTTCATTGACCATATTTCTGCGTATACATATTTCTTGGATACTTAAAATCTTTTAAAAAATTGACAGGAAAAAGGAGTAAATAACAATGGTAACAATAAAATAATAGGTAAAAAATGTTAAGCATTAAGTGCATAATATTTTACATGAATTATCTCATCTCTGAAAACCACATTTTAAACAACAAATACTTGTTTCATTTTTGGATCATATTTTGTACATAACTAGTCAACAATTCCTGCCCTTTTTTCAAAAGCTAATAATATATTCATTGTCAAGTCCCTGCTACAATGCTCTGTCTTTCCATCTATCTATCCATCCATCCACCTACTTACTCACTCATCCTTTCAATCATTCATTTATTCATCAAATATGCCTACTCTATGCCAAGTACTGGATAAGATAAAGCATCAGCCTTGATTTATCTATTCTACTTTTTGTTTTAGAGGCTGGCCTTGAACTCTTGGCTTTAAGGGATCCTCCCACCCAAGCCTCCCAAGTAGCTGGGACTACAGGCACACACCACCACACACCTCAATTCCAGTTTGTTACAAATAATTTCAAAGGTATACTTCTTGGTGAAATGAACCAAAGCATCATATTTCAATTAATGGGAAAATTTTAAAAGTGCAGATAAATAAGAGGAGAAAATATTACTGCTTTTTATATTAATTTTACTCATCTAATAAAGATGCTCAATAGTTTATTTAACATAAATACACATATGCTTATAGCAGTATGCAAAAAAATTCAATTGGAAAATTAAAATTAGGCACATTTCTAATTTAATGCCTTATTATCTTTGCCATAGCATGTGCATACAGTTATCTAATAAGTAAAATATGTAGAACAAGGAAGAAGAGCCCTGCCCTAAGGGAATTTATAATATATTCTAATGTATTCTAATGGTGTGTGAAATATACATCTAAAGTCAGAATTTGTCAAAATTTTGTAACTGGGAGATGCTGATAACTATGTCCAAGTATGCATCTAAAATATTCCTGCCATGGGAAAAAAATATCTTTATTTGATGATGCTCATATACTGTATTTAAAAGCTTCCTTATGTACTGCAAGAAAAACAATTAAGAGGCCTAGACCTAAAAATATTTTGAGAAAATAATGTGGGCCAGCCCTGCTGGGTTTATTTACTCTATTGTATTATTTTTTCCTGTAATACCATTAGATACACAGGTGGTAAATTTATTTATAGTATTTATTTCTATAGTTGTGTGCTTTCCTTTTTTGAAAGATATGGCTAATGGGGTAAAAATGTAAATTTCAGCCACCAAATTATGTGAAAATGACACTGCTCTAGTAGTCAGGAATGTGAGTTCTGGTCTTGGCTCTCTATGACGTTAGGTGAACACTTAACTTCTCACAGCCTCTGGGACTATCTCTTTATAAAGAGGAGATGGCATTAGCATAAACCGATGGCAGTTCTATAAAGGTGTCAGCTACATACACACAAATGCATATAGGGCCAGGCAAGTGCCAGGCAGGTCTAAGCAGTCTGGAGCAAAGGGATTCGTGGTGAGCTGAAGAATGGAGATCTCATCTAAATGCATTCACATTCTAATACAACCATGGCCACACACTGTTCAGACCAAGAGACAAGGCAACAGGCAAAGCCTATCTGCAGTCCACATAGAGCCAGGTAGCTAAAACTGCACTGGATGATTGCAAAGGTAATTTCCAGCTCTAAAATGATGGGCCCATCATGTTGAGCTCCCAAAGAAACTCTGCCCACCCACTCCTTCTACTCTAACATCCCAGAGGAATTTAGTAGCTTGGGGAGAAGCTGCATATGACTAGTTCCAGAAGATTCCCCAATTCCAGAGCCTTTAAAAAACTTCTAGATTTATACAAGTCTATCTTTATCCAATAGCTAGAACACAATGTGAGAAAAACACTAATTCTGACACTAAGATATGAATACTGAAGTACCTAAGCTTTCTCTCTCCAAGTTAAGTTTTTAAACTGTCAAAACATATTCTTTGTCATTCCTCAACATTTAAGGACAAAATCTTTAGCTTGAAAGGTACATGTTACTTGCCAATGACCTCAGAGAAAGTTAGTTTTATAAAATAAAATGATATACTGAGTTTTTTTTTTTTTTTTTTGTTACCAACATCTTCTGGCTTTGGAACTAGATTCCCAAATAGCTTAATGGATCTGACCCCATGTCAGATTACCCAAAGAGGGGCTAAGAAATGTGCCTGGGCAGCAGCAATTCACGGACACTAATACATCTCTTTTGGAAAGAAACTGACATTTGATGTTTCTAAAAAAGAAAAAAAAATAGTAATCTTTGGGTAAAACTCAGAACTTTATTGATTTCTTAAATTATCTTGTAGTTTGCTATTATTTTTATTTTTAATTAATTCTAGATAGGAGATGGGCATCACTTTTAATGCTCAACATGGTTTCTAACAGTCTTAACCTACCCTTGATCTGACCATTTGGTTAATGAAAGAAGTCAAATAAACAAATCAGGGTGTTGAAAAAAAATCCCAACCAAGGACTCTCAAGGAAAATAAAAAATGGACTTAAAATATATATGCTTTTCTGTAATAGCTATAGTAAACACGGTGCAAACTGTTTTTGTTTTCAAGAGATAGGAATTAGAAAATTGGATGGTTTACCAATCAGATAAGAGATTCACCATGGAATTCATGAGTTTTGCACATAGATATAGCTTGTTTTGTGTTTGAAACTTCTACCAGAAATGCAATGATCCAATTTAAGCAACATATAGTTTTATTTACTCCATGGACTGCCTTGATGTAGATATGGTATCTTACTTAGGGAAATTATTTCTGCACCACTGATCCCACGGAAGATTACTGAACACCTTAGGGATCTCCCAGCTTTTGAAAAAATTGTTAATTGTAGTCTACTATGAAAATGCCTTTATATAAATAGTATTAGACAGACCTAATCAGAGGGACGAAAAGAAAAAAGAAGGTATCAGGGCTTCAATAAATATCCAAAAGATGGAAAAACCTTCACAAATCTCCAACATGTGGTCTCTAAGGTCTTTCATGGAGAAAAAGGATAGAGCTATCTATCACATAAGGGAAAACAGTCAGACTTGGATCTCTTTAAGAAAGCTGCTGCAGATCAGCTTGTTTTGAGGCTAAAAAAGATAAGATGAACAGTGGGGAGTAAAAGGTATTAATAGGATCATGCACTTTTAGAAATGAGAAGGTCTTTATGCATCAGGCAGTACAGCCCCCGACAGGTTCCTCGTCATAGATAACACTCTAGTCTTGATACGCCAAAGTACTAAAGGGATTTTATACATAAGTACTAGACGATTATAATAATAAAAATAATGAAACAGTAACTATTTTTAATAACATTTTTAAGGGTGATCTGTTGTTTATATAGTATTCCATTTAGTCTTCATAACAATTCTGTAACCACAACTCAAAGATTCACGGCCATAAAGGCCCCATGGCTTAGGAGCAGTAGAGTAAAGATTTGAATCCAAACATAGACTTTTTGACATCAGGACCAGTGTGTTTAGCCTCTGTTCTTCTTTAAAGAGCTTGGTCAGAATTTGCTCTCAGAGGCAACAGAAGTGGTGTTTCGGTAGCTCTCTGCCTCCTAGGCCTCTGTGTTTTGGAACCGACGGTGTAGGGAAGCACGAGAAAACGTTTAGTTTCCTTTCCTTTCAAGACGATGATTTACCCCATGTCAAAAGTCTGTGGCAGGGGCCACAGTTTAGCTCGCATCAGAGTGCTGCTCATGTCACGGATGTGAAAGCACATGATGTTCCATTACACAGTGTGGTTGGAGGTTATGAATTGCAAAAGCAACATGAAATTCTAAACTTAAGTCTCCTCTGTACATCAGTCATGCTGTGCTATCATCATATTACGCTCTCGCTTTATGAATGAAAATCTTTGTTGCTTGACCCTCCAAATCTGTCTCTTTTTCTCCCCCTTCAGATAGAGTACTGTGTTCTTTCCTAAAGGCACTGTCATGTTTCAAAGCCATTGTTCATAAATAAAGACTCTGAAGTAACACAAAAAATGCTTATGATATATTAATGAAAAGAGCTTGAATGCAGAACTAAATCCACATTCTGATTACAAGCCTGTGAAAAGTGAGACTATATAACAAACAGGCTCTAAAAAGGAATGCAGAAACAATTAATTAAGGGAGTAGGACAGTGAATGATTTCTTTTCTTAGCTTGCAATTGTTGTTGAAAATGTTACGTGTACTTTTGTAAAAATGAAGACATAGAAATACCGCCCTATTTCCAGTTTGTCATTTGCCTTCTGTTATCTGTAGTCCATCTACATTGTGTAACAAGGGTGTTCCCTGGGTTCTAAGATCAGCCTCTTCTTGGTCTTCCCACTGTCTCTATGTGGATTCACCCACCCCATCACTTCAGTTATCCCCATGGTCTTGGTCTCTAGCTCATGAGTGCTGCCACATGTAACCAGTGGCCTAATGGACGATGTCACTTGACTGTTCAATAAGCACCTCAACTTCAAATGTTATCACTCCCTCCCCATAACTGTTTCTCTTCCCACATTCCTCATGCTTGTGAACCACACCACTCTATTCCCAACTGCTCAACCCTGACGCCATGGAGTCTTTCCTACATAAATAAAATATCACTTTTTTTTTGGTAATATCACCCCTAATTCATCACTCATCTCTTCACCCATTGCCACTGTCTTAATTGAGGCTACTCTTGCCTCTCATCAACACCACTGCAAAAGGCCCCATAAATGATTTCCAACTTCTAAGCTCACCTTGATTTGCTCCAAGGAAGCCAGAATGATCATTTTAAAGCAAACAGGTAGCTCTTCTCATCACTCCTCTATGTAAATCCCTGTAACAGCTCCCTGTTGCTTTTAGATTAAGGGCAAACTGCTCAACATGTTTTATAAGGTCCTTTTTGACCCAGCCTGAGCTTACATTTAGAATCTTTTCTCACTATCACCTCTCCCTTCCCTACCAACCTTACTAATAACAAACCATAATAACCATAATCAGTGGCTTGTAGTTCTCCAATAATACTCTGTCCTTTGCACAATACGGCAACTACTTCCCATGCCACCCCTAACACAAATTTGCCCTGACTAATCCTAGTGTCCTTCAGGACTTTCCCCTAGATGCACCTCGGGTGACTCCCAAGGATCCCAGCCCTATCCCTATACTAGCACATACCACGCTGTTCCTGGGTCTGCATCCTTTCACTGGACTTCATACTCTTTCAGAGTTGGGACTATGTCTCATTCATCGTTGTGTAACCCTAGCACAGTTTTTAGTATAGTTTCTTACAGAATAAATAAGTGCTGAATGGCCATTTCTAAAGGTCAGTGTCTATTCAAATATCCAATCTGTTAGCATAGACACTATTCGGTAGAACCCCCTTCAAATGCATTGGTAGTAAGGGATTCTATAGAGTTTAGGAGGTAAAGGAGTATTCCATGACTTCCAAAAAAGATATTATAAGAGATGGGGACAAATCTCAAGAACCCCAAATCCTGATAAAGTTAAAGAAGAAAATGGTGATGCACTCAAGGACAGTCCAGAAGGCCACACTAGGAGGGGCCCCACACATGCACACATGGGGTATAGCGTGTTCTAAGCTGGAGAATGAGGACCTAAGAAGTTAGGAGACAGAAGGAGCCACTTCTAGGCATTTTTACCTGCAGGTCTGGCTCCACACCCAGGCCCCTCTCAATCTTCTGAAGTGCATCCATCACTGTTTGGGATTTATCCTCCTCTCTTCCCAGCCAGGTACTACTGGCATGATCCATGCAAGGGGCATAATTCACCAGGGTAGCCTGCCTACACACGCTGTAATCAGCAGTGACGTATTTCGTGACAGTTCTGTATGAAAGATGACTAACATAAATAAAATGCACTGTATATTACGGGATAACAGAAGATAAAGCACTAGAGATATACTCCTCCAGCAGTGAGGATCCAGGATTTAAGTCAGCGAGAGGCAGCATTCTGAGGTAATGCTAGAGTCCCGTCCAGCAGCAAATGCCATCACTCGGTGGTACCGCGGCAGGCCAGCGACCAGCCAGCGCAACAGGAAGACCCTTTCAAAAGAGCTAAGAAAGAGTTTCCACAAATATTTATGATTTCCAAACGAACGTCCAGAGTGCTATTTCAGCTTTCATTCCGCTTGTTCTGTTTGTCAAAGAGGCTTTTCTTTGTCATATGTCACAGACCACTGGAAACAATTGATTAGAATCAACAGGGGCTGTGTAAAGAACCACAGTGCTGGAGTCAAATCGAAGTCTGAATTTCAACTCTATCACTGAATAATTACACTCCTATTGGATAGTCATGGAGACTCAGTTTCCTAATCTTTAAAATGGGGATCTTGTCTTATTCACTTCTATAGTCCTAACATCTAACACAATGTAATAGTCTTATTATAAATAATTCACGTTCTCTCTGTCTGTCCCCCGGGAGAGCTGGTTCTTTGTACCTTAAATAGACCCCACCCCCACCACCACACACACTCACAATTTGGCATTTATTATTCTGAACATCCAGACAGTAATGTTTCCCTGAAAAGCTGATACACTGTCCAATTTATATCTCTCAGGTGGAATGATGCATGTACTTCTCTATTCAGTTATCCCTCCCATGCTGACTATGTGTACGACCAAGGCTGCTACCAACAGTCAAGCCTAGCATTGCTGGCTGCCTGAAATTCCAACAATAGCTGCCTTCAGCTGCCTGATACCTGTCACTGCAAAGTAATTATCAGAAGAGAAGCATGCTCAGATTAATTAATGAGTAAGTATCTAGGAGCCATTTCGGGTACCTGGTCTCAGATCCGAGGAAATTATAAAACTGACTAAACAGAAAAACTTGTTGGAGATTGTAATGGGTTGCCTTCTTGGGAAACAGAATCTGAGATTTGTGGGGCGGGGACAGGGGGGCGAGCTATCACAGAGAGTGCTCCTAAGAACAGAGTGCTGGTGGAAGCACAGGTGGGCACAGGGAGCAACTTAAAGGCAGTGCTGTGGATGCCACCCGAAGCTTGGAAGCTCAAATGGACCTTCAGAATTGCCCCTATTTGAGGCAAGAGAGCTGGTCCTTTATACCTCTACACAGACCAGTCATCGGAGCTCTGGGAGCGGCATCTTCCTCTGGAAGGCAATAATTCCTAGAGAGGGACTCAACTGTGACCCATCACTTTTGGCAGCTGTGCAAATGAATTTCTTGGTTCTGGAAGTAGATCTAGGAAGCACATGACTGTGTCCACTACACAGGTGTTGTGTCAGGCCCTGACTGTCAGGTCTATAGATACCTGGCAGTAGAGAGGTGGTCGCTAATTACCTTTCTTGGCTCACTCCAGAGGTCAGAGGCTGGGCTCCCAGCGACCAGGGAGTGCTCAGAGGGCCCCAACAGACTATAGACATACAGGAGGAACCTTACTGCTCACTGAAATGTGTAGTATACCTATTGAAAAATTCTACTACTTGATTAGAAATAATAAATCTTCCTCTGCTTTGAGGGATATCCAGTTGCGATTAAGCCTGCCAGGAAGAAATATCTAACTTCATTGTTCTGAAAGGAGGAAATACTAAGAAATGAGGTTCATTACTAGAACCTGATAAACAACACTAGAGTTGAGAGAGAAACTAAGCTTTTGAACACAAACCTATCTGCAGCGATAGGTTCTTAGAGGGAAAGTGAAGTAGCTTAGTTCATCTGTGAATGTATGGGCCTTCTCCTCAAAGTCACTCCACTCAACTCCGACACGACGCCGCCAAAATAATGCCAGAATACAAACCTGAACTGTGAAGAAAATCCATTCTTTAGTGGTTACTCAAATTTTTTTTTGTATCTTTGTTATTATGTGGAGGCTTAAACTTCTAAACTAAATATATACAAGCTACTAGGGCAATATGCTTATCCAGTCCACCTTAGAAAAACTTCTACTGTTTTTAAAAAATACTAATTGGTTACAGTCTTCCTCTTTTTTTTTTTTTTTTTGGCAATGGGGTCTCACTATGTTGCCCAGGCTGATCTCAAACTCCTGGGCTCAAATGATCCTCCTGCCTCAGCCTCCTAAGTAGCTGGGATAACAGGTACATGCCATTTGCTCATCTTCAGTCTTACTTTTTGAATCATAATGGATTTAAAATTATTTTAACACATCTTCCTAAAAATTTAGCCACAAATATTGAGGTAATTAGAAATACCTTTGAGATGAGAAAAGGGGGAGGTAAGATTCACGGAAGCAGGTGTTAGAAGAACATAATGAAAACTTAGCATTCAGTATTTGGGGAATGACCTTGGACCATTGGCGTAACTCTAAGACTCGGTACCTTCATCTGTACAAAGGGCATAATAATGCGCCATTGGATTAACGTTAAAGATCACATGAGATGCCATATGTAAAGTGACTAGCATCCAACATGTTATATGCACCTAGCATAGGAGCATGTTAGTTTCCTCTGCCCTGTCTTCTTCTACATAAATTCATTGAGGAATTTAAAAAAAGGCGATGTGCATGTTTCCATGGCTGAGATTTACAGCCAAAAAAAAAAAAAAAAAAAAAACTGTATCAAGAGGACTCATGCAAAGAAATTGTGGCTCATATGCCACAGCCAATGGTTATACCTTAATACAACTTGACAGTTTTAATTTTTATATAAATACCACCAGGGCCTATCATTCACATTATAGATTCCAAGCTTAACAAATGTAATTTAAAAACAACAAAGCTGCTTTTAAAGGAGTACTGTCAAAGCGCTGACATTTTCAAAATTGAAAATGCTCCGTGTATAAGATTTGAAATGGAAAACCCAGCAATTCTTCTCTTTACCTGACAGAAGTTATCAGGATGGACCCTGGAAATGCCTGGACATTTTTTAAGTTGAGTTATTGATAGGTTGGGACAATTTCTCACCAAGTCATAAATATTTAGATATAGAATAAGAACTAATAACTGTTGAAATTTACTAAACACTTACTAAATCAGAGGCTGTGCATAAATGATCTCTTTAATTGTCACAGAAACTCTGTGGGTCTGTTACTGTCATTAGCTTCCTATTATCAAAGAGAAAATTAGAGAGGAGAGAGATCTGGGGCTCTGTGCCTTTGATTCCAGATTATTCTCCTCTAATCTATATTATCTCTATAATATAACAAATCACACAGTGGGACTGGGTTTCCATAGAAGAGAAAACAGAGTCCAGGGAGGAGAAGGAATTTTCGAGGTCCCACAGCTAGTTAGTGACAAGGCAGTGAATAGAATCAAGTTCCCAGATCCATGTTCTTTCTCAGGTGCTGTATGTCCCCTCTGCATTGTGGTTCTAGCACAAAAGCTGAGAATATATTCAGCAAAACAAAGTTTTATATGTTCATGACACGGAACTGAGTATCGTGACTCTAAGATTGTTTGTTTATCAACAACATATATGGATCCTGTACCTTTCTATTAATACTTCAGCACTAAATTCAACCAGTAAATTTCAAAATAAATAATTTTGTGATGTAGTCTAAAACAGTTACCTAAGCATTTATTTTTTAACCCAAATTGAAAATAATAAACCATATTACTGTCTTCTCAAAAGCAAATACGAAATGAATCTGGTTGGTGGGTAGTAAGTATATACAAGATAGTAGATTACTATTTTAATTTCTCTACTATTTATATAGCATGCTTATTCTTTCATTCAACAAATATTTATTGAGTACCTATTATGTGACAGACACTGTGACAAGCACTAGAGATGTATCCCTGAACAACAACAACAACAACAAAAAATCTCTCGCTTTGAATCTTTGCTGGAGAATAAGACCACAGAGAATCAGGTATTTCTTAAGAGCAGTAGTGACAATAATAGATAATAAATATCATATTTGCAATCTCCTCCAAATAGCCTTCAAATTCTTCCTATTTCTCAACATCCAACAATGGATTTAAATGTGTGACTATATGCAGAAGGGGTCCATTGACAAGTCAGTCAACATTCATTCAATGTCTTCTGCACTCCAATCACTACACCAAACATATTGTCACTGTTCAAAAGAGCTTATATCTTAGTGGACTAATTAAAGCAAGCAAAAAGAAGTCAGCCGACGTATAATACATACCAGCCCTGGTGCCCTAGTGCAGAAGAGATCACCTTTGCACGTGCAAATAGCCCCTCTTCGCTTCTGTCTCCTTGTGTGGTTACCTCATAAAGCCAAGCATGTAATCAGGTAAGACAGAAACCACAGGGGAGTGGCAAGCCTAACTCTTCAACTCATTTCCAGACAATTCCGAGGAATTGTTAATGTGCAAAGTGGGAGCCAGATTGGCCAGATTCATATTTATGTCCTACACAGTGGTATAGAGACATGCCGTGTGCAAATGCCGGTGATTTCAAGGTGACAAGCCTCTGATTGAAAAGTCTGAAGGTCAATAAGTCTCATTTGGGGTCACCTGGCCTTGCTGTCACTTCAGCTGACAAACAGGAAATTTTTAGAAAACAATGCCTAATAAGCTTTTTAAAAAGCTAGGCCTCCATTTCCAAAGTAATTATGACACGCTATTTCTTGGAGCTTAAAAAAAGAGACTGATTTCACATTTCTGTTATTTGCAAGGCTTGTGAGAGTAAATAGTTACAGACCGATTACAAAGGCCTTGTGGCTTTTAAGCAGAACACAGAGCACTTAAACACAATAGAGCCGGTAGATCTGCCCTTTAAATCCCTTTTCTTTTTGGTCCGAGGGACAGATTTGCACTTGTTATAGGATGACTGAGTAAGTCACTCAGGGCATTGCCACTTGTGAGTAATGGCACGACTCCTTCCTTCTTGGGGTGTTAAGTATTTTCTCTCTGTCTCTGTCTTTTCCTGTATATATTAATATCTAATTTCCATATTGGTTATCAAAATGCAGGCAAACATTTTCTGCTATTGCACAGGGAAGATAGAGGGCATTTTAGAACTCCAGAGGAATTCAAGCCTCAATCATGTTCTAACTTATTGATTTATGTGAATCAATATGCATTTTTGTAAACTAAACTACCTTTTAGCTGTCTTTTTTTTTTTCAAGTTAGCACTTAGCAGCAGAATTAGGTCATTTTCATTAGAAAGAGACTCTAATTAACTAGTTCTTTCTTTAAAAGAATACAAGTTCTGCTCTCAAGAACGTTGTAACATTTTGTCAATCGTTCAGAACAGGGCTAATGATCGCCACTAATGACAGCCCAATGTGAGTTTGAGATCTCCATTTTATTCCTTTTTCTAAATTACGGGATCTAGACAAAAACAGCTTTCCAGTAATCATTTTCCACCTTACAAATAAATAAAACAAGCATGCCAGAGAAGGTGACAGGAAATGTGTGACTGAAAATAAAAAATAACCCTTGTCAGTTTGAACAGGTATTCAATCTTTTGAATCAATGAGAAATTTGGGGAAATAGTTTCTCCTTCTATATTTCTTCTTCTCATAAAAGAAAAACCCTACTTGGATGCCCTCTGTTCGTTATAAATAATCTCGTGTATCGTTATTAGAAAGATACAATAAAGACGGAATGAAATAACTCCAACCTTCTATTCCTCCTAAGAATAGTCAGGGGGCATGTGAGACCCTCATGGGTAGCTGGAGTTTGAGAGGGTGGGGGGACGGGCCTTGGAGTTTGAAAATGCTTCTGAGGTGATTCTCATATATCTTCTGGTGGAGAACTTAGAATTTATTTCCTTGGTTTGCCTGTTCATGTGTCTCAATTACATTATGAATGACCCCAATCTCTATTCCCTTAGAAAAATACATTTACCAAGAGCGACCCTCTACAGAGTGGCTATGGCTGAGGAACGGGGCTAATTTTAACGACCACACATAGGAGGATGTTTGTGAAAGCTATGCTGCTTTATTAGCTGCATAATTACTAGTATTAATGTATTTAGCAATAGCACAATCTGCCTTACAGCATTGAGTTTCTTCAGAAATTGTCTTTTACAGGCCCAATTTCTTCATCATTAATCTTTAATTAAAAGAAAAAATCGCTTAAATTATTTTACCTCACAGGAAATCACATTCCCCGATCCTACCTTTAGTGTCTGTTGTGTATCCATTAACACTTCTCATCCTGAAAGACTAATTGTTTATGTATTCACAGTTTCCCAACCTCAGTTAATCTGCTCCCTCCTCAGCTGGTTACAAATTTCTAATGGGATTCAAGTCCTCCTATATCCCTTTCCAGGATCTCCACAGTACTGTGGTATTATCTAGGGAGACAAAACTACACTTTTTTTTTTTTTTTTTAAAAAAGAAAAGGTCTCCCTCTGTCACCCAGGCTGGAGTCCAGTGGCATGATCACAGCTCACTGCAATCTCGAACTCCTGAACTCAAGTGATTTTCCTGCTTCCACCTCTTGATTAGCTGGTACTATAGGCACACAGCACCACTCCCAGCTAATTTTTAAAATGTTTTGTAGAGGCGGGGTCTGGCTGCATTGCCCAGGCTGATCTAGAACTCCCATCCTCAAATGGTCCTCTCCCATTGGCCTCTCAAAGTGCTAAGATTACAGGCATAAGCCACTGTGCCCTGCCCAAAATTGCATTCTAAAGGAACTCCGAAAGTCCCACAGGACTCCTGCCTAAGCTTTGCCCTGACTCTCCTGATGTTTTCTAGTCTAGATTCCGACCAAAACATTTCTCATTATTAGTTTATAAAATCTTTTGCACCCTCTCTCAAAGAATTATTATAAAAAAGAGTACAGTTAGGGTTTTAAAATCCTATTAACTTACATTTTTCTGCAATCCTGAATTATTCCACCATCATTTGGGGTATCATGTACTTATTTTCCACCATGCCTCTTGCTTTTGTTTCTTGATCTTAGTTAATGCAGTTCTTCCTGAGCTAATTACAATTTCATTTGATTAAGCAAGGCCATTAAAAGCAATGTCTGTCCATTTATTATACCAGCTAAAAGTTCCTAACATCCCATAATATTCCTCCAAGAGCTTCTTTTTCATAATATCTTATTTTTTTCTCTCCAATGTTTAGGGTTTCTTCAATAATCTGACATCATTTGTTCATTTTCCATTCCTCTGCTAACCTGTTTAAAATATCCATGGATGATATAGTTAATTGTAGTCAAGATTTTTCTCTGTTTAGATAAGAATACTTTTGCTTTGGATTTTATTTTAATCCAAAGAACTTATTTTGTTCTTTGCCGAGGCCTTCGTTCTACTCCACAGTAACTCTATATCTAAGTTATATCTCATGAGTCATAGTAAAATATATCGTTATATATTTTATTTCTATGAACACAGGAACATACACACAGGGCTTATTTTAGAATGTATGATAAAAAGTATATATAAAATACTAGATTCAAATTCTAAGGTTCAATAGAGAAGGAGTTCATAAAACATTATGGTCATTCCAGATGATCTAAAAACAAAGAAGTACTGATGAATTTCTCTATGGCTTAATTTACTTATCTTCAACACAGTTAAGGAATTATAAAACAGATGCTTCTATCAATGTTTTACTGAGCACACTCCATTTTAAAAAGATGACTACTTGGCCTTAGTTTCCTTTCTTCCTTCCTCCTCCCTGATGCCCCGAACCCTCAACAAAAAGCTTACCAGTTGGTTAGTCTCCGTGTTATTAGTTCATGGAAATGCTAGTATTATTTAACAATAAAAATAAAAATCGCACTCAAGCGAGCGCTGAATTATTCATGCACTCTGATTTTACATAATTTGGCCATCCCTCTTTTTATTGCTATTTCGGTTTCTATCACTAAACAATTCTCCACTAGGTCCACCTTGGATTCCTGTGAACAAGAAGATAACACTTGCAAAATGTTCCCTCTGAGATGATGTTCTGAGCTGATGTCCAAACATTTGCAGCCAAAGCCTAAAACTACGAAACAGCAAGGAATACCCTCAGTGCCCAGAATAAAAAGTAGAGTATTAACAAGACTTTAAAAAAAAAAAAATCGAATTTCTTTAGAATTTAAAAATCGGTAGTGACACAAAAGCTAGCGAGATTGAACCATCACAGGAACAGACTTTTAAGACTTACATTGTCACTGTCTATTTTCATTACAAGTGCACACAGACCGAAGGCATCATTTAAAACACAATTAAGGCACTTAATGTGGTTTTGGCATTAAAAGTTAGTAATGGGCAATGTCAGTCTCTCTCTTCAGTAAGTAGCAGGAGGAGGCGAAGGAATACATCTGAGCAGGGTATACGAATATAAATGCGGCTTGCACTATCAGCAAAATGTCAAAGGCTACGAGGTGAGTGGTTATGATGGTCAATATTCTAGACATCACAGTGTCAGGGCACGGTTTGTGCGGGCCTGTACCTCATGCGGCAAACCTCTACCTCTCAGCAATAGGGATTTTGCTCAGAGTGGGAGGGAAGAGCTAGTTTCAGTGGCAATATCAAGACAGAAACTGAATAAAGCAAAAAGAGAAAGAAGATAGCTAAGGAATGAAAACTAAACAATAAAAATGGTTATGAGCACTGCCTTCTTGAGTAAGAAAAGGGTCTCCTTCTTAAAAAAAAAAATCACTGTTTATTGTTTTGTTTGTTTTCAAAATATAATTTTTAGCAAGTCATTAATGTAAGTGACTAAAAGTGTAAACTAAACCTTTGTGGCAACATTCTTCAAATGTTCGGTGTTAAGTGTGGGAAAGAGAAAAAAAAACACAGATGGAAAATACTATAATGAACTGACATGTTCTATTTAAAAACTGTTTGTCAACTGTAGTTAAGTTGACCCTGTCAGCATGGCAACAAATCATAACATTTTGCATGTTTTGCTGCATGCTTGAAGCAACCATAGCGCATAGCATGCCTAGATCACGGTGGTGGGAGTTCAGGAACGGTACAATCAATGGAACGGAACAGAACATGTCTGATCCGCTGCTCCCTAAAGGTCAGCCACCGGGGAAGTGGAAAATGTCTGCTGTGCTATTTCTTTGTGTCTATAAAAGAAAACTGCTGTTCAGAGTTTTAAAAATGGGATGTGAGTGGCTGGGGAGTACTAAGGGATTCCTTCTTCTGTATTGTTTAATTTGTTGTAATTCACTTAGAGATTCACGTGCTGCAAGGATAAAGACCTCCACCAGACTTCCCTTCTTTCTGGCCTTATCACAGGAGGAAAAAAAAAGGGAATGATAAGTAATACAAATTGGAAAGGAACTAAATACAATGGAATATGATCTCAAAAGTTGAATCCATATAGAAAAAACTTAAGTGAGTACAGGCCAGGTGCAGTGGCTCATGCCTGTAATCTCAGCACTTGGGGAGGCCAAGGTGGGAGGATCAGCTGGGCCCAGTAGTTTGTGACAAGCCTGAACAACATAATGAAACCCTGTCTCTACAAAAAATTTAAAAATTAGCTAGGTGTGGTGATGCATGCTTGGAATCCCAGCTACTCGGGAGGCTGAGGCTAACGCAGGAGGATCGCTTGAGCCCAGGAGTCTGAGGTTACAGTAAGTTACAATGATGCCACTAGCCTGGGCCACAGAGCAAGACCCTGTCTCAAAAAAAAAAAAAAAAAAATGAGTACGTATAACAAATAATTTGATTTGAAAAAAAAGTGCATTGAGTGACCTACCATATGCTTAGCTCTGTGCTAGTAAATGTGGGGTTAACACCAAAGAAACACTAAAAAGTGCCTGCTGCCCTCATGGAGTGAAAAAATACATTGAAAAAGTAAAACTAATAGAAACACACAAACTTCTATATGAAATAATACAAGGAACAATCATGAATAGAGCTGCAATAATCCAATCACTTAATTTTAGCTAATACTAAAAGAAGGTCTGAAAAATTCATAAGTAAATAACAGAAAGTTGGCTGTATTAGTAAAACTACATGTGTGCTTTGCACCAATATCATCAAATCCCAGTCTGATTTCTTAGAGAGCCATTGGAGTCAGCCAGGTAATATTTATTGACATACAATGTCTAGGCAGGAATATATTAATAATTACACAACAAAGAAAATATATAGTGTCTAAGACTTTACTTTTGCACATTTTGGGAACCCCAAGATCATCTGTTGAATGAATGTATCTTAAGTGGCAAACTCCACATTTTAGTACAGGCATACCTTGTTTTATTGCACTTCACAGATATTCTACTTCTTACAATATCTTTTGAAGGTTTGTGGCAACCCTGCATCCAGCAAGTCTATCGGCACCATCTTCCCAAAAGCATGTGCTCTCTTTGTGTCTCTGTGTCACATGTTGGTAATTCTAGCAATATTTCAAATTTTTCCATTATTATTATATCTATTATGGTGATCCGTGATCAGTGATCTTTGATGGTACTATTGTTACTGTTTTGGGGCACCATGAACCACACCTATATAAGATAGCAAATGATAAATGTATGTTCTAACTGCTCCACCAACCGACCATTCCTCACTCTCTCCCTCTCTTTGGGCCTTCCTATTCCCTGAGACAAAAAAAAAATTATTGCAATTATTGCTATTAGACCAATTAATAACCCCACAAATGGCCTCTTAGGTGTTCAAGTGAAAGGAAGAGTTGCATGTCTCTCACTTGAAATCAAAAGCTAGAAATGACTAAGCTTACAGAGGAAGGCATGTCAGAAGCAAGATAGGCCAAGAGCTAGTCCTCTTGTGCTGAACACAAAGGAATGGGCTATTGGGAATGCAGAGGAAAAGTTCTTGAAGGAAATTAAAAGTACTACTCCAATGAACACTGAACAAATGAAAACAAAACAGCCCTCTTGCTGATATGGAGAAAGTCTGAGCGGTCTGGATGGAAGATCAAACCAGTCACACCATTCCCTTAAGCCAAAACCTAACCCAGAGCAAGGCCCTAGCTCTCTTCAATTCTACGAAGGCTGAGAGAGGTGAGGAAGCTGCAGAAGAAAAGTTGGAAGCTAGCAGAGGTTGCTTCATGAGGTTTAAGAAAAGAAGCCGTCATCACAACATAAAAGTGCAAGATGAAGCAGCAAATGCTGATGGAGAAGCTGCAGCAAGTTATCCAGAAGATCTAGGTAAGATCATTGATGAAGGTGGCTACACTAAACAACAGACAGATTTTCCATGGAGATGAAGCAGCCTTCTGTTGGAAGAAGATCCCATCTAGGACTTTCATAGCTAGAAAGGAAAAGTCAATGCCTGGCTTCAAAGCTTCCAAGGACACATTGACTCTCTTGTTAGGGACTAATGCAGCTGGTGACTTCAAACTGAAGCCAATGTTCATTGAACATTCTGGAAATCCTAGGGCCCTTAAGAATTATGCTAACACTACTCTGCTTGTGCTTTATCAATGGAACAGTGAAGCATGGATGACCATACATCTGTTTACAGCATGGTTTTACTGAATTTATTAAGGCCACCATTGAGACTTCCTGCTCGGAAAAAAAGATTCCTTTCAAAATATTACTGGTCATTGACAATGCATCTCTCTGGGCACCCAAAAGCTCTGATGGAGATGTACAAGGAGATAAATGTTGTTTTCATGCCTGCTAATACAACATCCATTATTCTGCAGTCTGTGGATCAAGCAGTAATTTCAACTTTCAAGTCTTATTATTTAAGAACTATATTTTAGAGGCCGGGTGCAGTGGCTCACGCCTGTAATCCTAGCACTATGGGAGGCCGAGGTGGGTGGATCGTTTGAGCTCAGGAGTTCGAGACCAGCCTGAGCAAGAATGAGACCCCGTCTCTACCAAAAATAGAAAGAAATTAATTGGACAGCTAAAAATATATAGAAAAAATTAGCCAGGCATGGTGGCGCATGCCTGTAGTCCCAGCTACTCAGGAGGCTGAGGCAGTAGGATTGCTTGAGCCCAGGAGTTTGAGGTTGCCGTGAGCTAGGCTGATGCCATGGCACTCTAGCCCGGGCAACAGAGTGAGACTCTGTCTCAGAAAAAAAAAGGAACTATATTTTGTAAGGCTACAGCTGCTATAGATAGTGATTTCTCTGATAGACTGGGGCAAAGTAAATTGAAAATGTTCTGGAAATGATTCACTATTCTAGATGCCATTAAGAATATTTGTGTTTCATGAGAAGAGATCAAAATAACATTAACAGGAGTGTGGAAGAAGTTGACTTCGACCCTCATGGATGACTTTGAGAGATTCAAGACTTCAGTGGAGGAAGTAACTGCAGATAATAGCAAGAGAACTAGAACTAGAAGTAGAGCCCAAAGAGGTGACTGAATTGCCGCAATCTCCTGATAAAACCTGAATGAATGAGGAGTTGCTTCTCGCAGATGAGCAAAGAAGGTGGTTTCTTGAGATGGAATCTACTCCTGGTGAAGATGCTGTGAACATTGTTGAAATTACAACAAAGGATTTAGATTATTACATAAACTTAGTTGCTAAAGCAGCAGCAGGGTTTGAGAGGATTGACTCAGAATTTGAAGGAAGTTATACTGTGGGTAAAGTGCTATCCAACAGCATTGCAAGTTACATAGAGCTCCTTCTTAAAAGAAGAGCCAATCAATGCAGCAAAATTCTTTTATTGTTTTATTTTAAGAACTTGCCACAACTACCCCAACCTTCAGCAACCATCACCTGATCAGTCAGCAGCCATCAAAACTGAAGCAAAACTCTCCACTAGCACAAAGGTTATGACTTGGTGAAGGCTCAGATGATTGTTAGCATTTTTTGGCAATGTTTTTAAATTAAGGTATGGACGTTGTTTTTTTTTAGACATAATGCTATTGCACACTTAATAGACTACAGTAGTGTAAAATAATTTTTATGAACTGAAAAACCAAAAAAATTGTGTGATTCACTTGCGATATCTGCTCTTTGTGGCAGTCAGGAATCAAACTAGCAATATCACTGAAGTATGCCTGGACTTGATTAGATTTGGGAATCTAATATCTTCATTTCATAAAGGAGAAAACTAAAGTCAGGAGACTAAGTACCTTTTCTAGATCTCTGGCAAAGATGAACTAGATGAACTCCTAGACTCAGTATTCTTCGCAATCTCACTTTGTCTTTAGCAGAAATTTAAAAGATAAAGCATCATTAGGAGAAAGGCCACTAGACTTGGAAGCATAAGATCTATATTCCAAGTCTGTGGCAGACACTGTTACTTGTCCATCTAAATCTGTTCTCCTTGTTTCCTGGACCCAAGGCTAGACTACAGTTCCCAGTCTAACAGCTAGGTGAGCAACATGACTAAGCTCTTGCCAATGAATTATGAGCAAAAATATAACTTCCACTTCACTTACTTGAGAGAAAATATCTTGACCTGAACTTTGCTCTTTACCCCTTTTCTTGGCTGGAATGTCCAAGGCCAATGAGGTCTTGGAAGTCATGTGTTGAAGATGGCAAACTACTGCCAGCTTGGATCTCATAAATAACTGTGAAGATCAGAGATACCTGTCAACCTAGAGCATTCACATTGGAGAGAGAAATAAGCATTTATATTCTTAATTCCACACTATTTTGGAGACTGTTTGTTGCAAAAGCTTATTATCCCCAACTCATGCAGGTCCTGAATCTAACATTGGATGTCATGATGCCATGGGAAAGTCACTCATCCCTTTTGAACCTGTTCTCCATCTGTAAAATGGACATGATCATTCTTGTCTTTTTTAACTTAATGGAATATGGACATAAATCATTCTATCGAATGGTTTTATACAAACATAAAATATAAACTAATATAGGAATTCAAAGGAAAGAGCAAATTCCTTCTAGCTGGAGTGGTCAGAGAAGATTAAAGAGAAGAACTTCAGATGAACCTTAGTAATGTTTGGATAGGATTTTAACTAACAAAAGTGATGTACAAGGATGGGAAAGAGAATGGTAAAAAATCAAAAATATGTATTTTTCAGAGAATAGCAAAACATAGTTTGGCTATAGTAGAGGAATCTGGTAGAAAGGTAATTGGAAATAAGGCTGGGAAGATACATTCTAGGGCCAGATTTTACAGAGTAAAATAGACTTGAATACAAGAATAATGAATCAAAATTGATATTGTTCAATAGTGGTAATTGCATCATATTTACCCATGTTTGGTAAAGGACTATTGTATAGAGATGTGTTGCTTGGATCTGGGACAGCCATCTCATGATCTTAATGGAAAGGCCAAGAGAATCAGATAGATGCCAATCCAGAATCTCAACATTGTGGAACAGCTGAACAAACTGGAAGTACTTATCTCCAAGCTTTTTGTGATGTGGGATAATTAACTGCTTATTTTTTTTTTAAACCAACAGTATTTGGCATTTCTGTTACTTGTAGCTGAAAGCATTCTTAACTTAAAGAGTAAACAGTGTAAATGGTTAACTGTGTATCACAGAGAACAACATATCTAGGGAAAGATTTGATCTCTGCAAAGATTACTTGCAAGCCATCGCTTTAATTTCTCAGACACATGCCTTTCATGATCAATACAGGGGAGCCATGGACCTTCCCACCCTCACAAACACATTTTAAAATATACGTACAAAAGTAATCTTGAAATTCACTTTATAAGAAAAAAAGTTTTTTTCATTATTGATCATTGGTACTTATTTTATAAGAACATCATTTTTATCATATAACTGGTGAATTAAAAATTACATATATATTCAAAAGAAAGTCAGACAGTACAAATTTTTTGATTAAAATGAGCTAAGAAAAACCCGATAAATCAACTAGATTTGCATCATTTTGCAGGTGAAGAAATTCAGGCCTAGATACTGTACTAAATACCTTGCTAAAAGCCTAGAACCAGCCCTTACTTTTTCTTCTTTTGCAAAATCTCAATTAGTTCCATTGTTGTCAAGTAGATTTTCTCATTGTTCTCAGAATAAGAAATATGAGAAAAATTATTTTACATGTCTAAGAGAAAAGGCCAAGTTTTCCTGGCACTTCCCTATAATTAGTGCATCTTACCAATAACATATGCATCCAAAATAGCAAATTTAAAGTGGAATATTTTAATCATATTTAGTCCAAAAAGATCTATCTAAGCACATACACAATGGTAAGAAGCTTGTTTTTAGCACCACTCACTATCTCTGTGACACCCATGCATGATTTGCCAAATATCTCATTTCATATCATGTCCTATATCTGATCTTTTTCCGCGGACCTAGTGCTGTGTTAAGCTAGAATTGGAAGTCAGTCTGAGCATAAGTTCAAGACTAGAAGGTAATACCAATGTAACTTATTTTTCCTCTCCCTCTAGCTATTATTCTCTTTACATTTCCAAGGTTCTTGTCAGGTTAAAGCAGGGAAAGGCCAGGAGAGACAACCTGCTTTAGGTGTTTACAGCCCTCAACCACTGCTTCAAAAACAATTCAGGAGAAAACGGGAGGGAAGGGTTGAATCTGCTTAGGCTTCCGTGACATGTCTGAAGTAAAGATGGGGTAAGAGCATTAGAAAAAATGCATTCAGGGCTCTGGTACATTTTCTCAAATTGAATAAATGCTATTTAATAGACTACATGGAGTAATATAGTCATTAAGAAGAGAACTATGCAGTAGAATGTGCCACTTCAGTCCAAATCAGAAATAATTTTGCAAATGCACTGACAAAAGTTTTTCTTAGGTTATCTGTCAACAAACCTTGCATTAAATGTAGTAGCACACGAGGAAAAATCACTTCGCTACAGTTGATTTTGATGCTATACCACAGGAGCCATACGGGGGACTCGTTCAAACACAGCTTTTCATGCTGTTCCCATTTCAATTTTCATAAGGCATCGCGATCCCCTAGTGAAAAAGAATTGCTCCTAGTCTGCTGCAGACAGGAATATGATCAGTAACCTTAAATCCCTTTCTTTGCAAAATCAGAATCATGTCAGACAGTTAGAACTCAGAATTTCTATGTAACAAATCTCCTAGACAGATATTTAAGTTCTTGTTTCTTTGGGCTTATCCATATTTATTCTCTTGTCCACCATCCCACCTCCAAATTTTACTGCCTTTTTCTTCCCATGGTGTTGGCTAAAATCTGGGTATTTCTGATCATGCTTCTTCATTGCCAATCTTAAAATCTGAGCAAGTCACTATTTGGATGGAAGAATGTGGTAGTAAGCCTCCAAGATTTCTCCTAGTTATTCCCCTATCCTGATATTCATATCTTTGCATAGGCACCTCCCACATTGTATCAGGACTGGTCTGTGTGACCAATAGAATACAGCAGAAGTGATGATATAGCACTTCTGAGATTAGGTCATAAAAGATACTGCAGCCTCTGTGTTGGCCTGTCTTTCTCTCTCTCAGATCATTTGCTTCGGGGGAAGGCCAGCTACTATGTTGTGAGCAGATATATGAAGAGATCTATATGGGAAGGAACTGAGACCTCCAGCAACAGCCATGTGAGGGAGCTTTGTTACTGAAAGTTTGGCACTTGTCCTCGAGGCCACAGGAGAAGAACAACAAGGAGTGGTTAAGGAGAAGGAAAGAGAAGTTTATTACTTTGCTGACAAAGAAGGAAAAATGGTAGACTCTCGCCCTCTGTTACAGCTTGGAAGCAGATCCTTTTGCCCTGTCCTGCCTTCAGATAACTACAGTCCTGGCCAACACCTTGAGTGCACGAGAGACCATGAACCAGAACCACCCGAATAAGTTGCTCCTATATTCCTGACTCTCATAAACTGTGTGAGAATATAGGTATTTGTTGTTTTAAGCTGTTATATTTTCAGGAAATTTGTTATGTGGCATAACACAGACTAAAAGGTGCTATATGCCTTTGGTTTTATTTTCTTTGGCTTTTCTTCTAATTTTTAAGTGACTTGAGAATAGGAGCCGTATCTTATTCATCTTTAGGTTTAGCAGAGTGCCTAAGGACACAGCACATCCAATAACCATTTTCTGAATGAATGATCATCTCCTTCCTGTTTTTATCATTAAAGTAAATTCAATGACAATTACACTTCCAGACTTCTGGCTTAACTAAGGATTTTTTTTTTTTTTTTAATAATGTGGTTTAACCCAGAGAATATAGAAGAGAAAAAAATTCTGAAATGAGATCACCTTTTGGAATGTCCAATTTTTTAATGCTCCCACCATTAAGAGTTCAATATAAATTTACAATGAGGCTCAGTGAGCAATTTAGGAAGCCTTGGCCTCCTGCCTTATAAGCATTCATGATTACAAACTGAAACTTGGCTTCACCAGCTAAGACATGACAGCATGATGGGAAAGACTAAAGGCTGACGTAAGTGTAAAAGAAATAAACTCCTGTAGGTCTTGGGTTTAGGGAATAGTAGAGTTATACTTAATAAGACTTAAGAAAAACATTCCTATAGGTATGTTTCCCCTAGAAACTTAAACAGTGTAGGGAGAATCAGGGACCAAATACCTTCTCAGTTTCTGTAAGTGGGAACTATATTCTGCAGTACTCCAGGAGTTAGTTCTAATAGATACTTCATAGTCTATCCTTCCCTCCAGATCCACCAACTCCCATATTCTAATACAGTCCTATTGGGAAAACACAGGTTACATAAGGGAGTGAAATAATCCCATTACCACATAGAGAAATAAAGATGCATCCATTTCCAAATCTCTTAGGAGATGTGCTTGTTTGAGCTGACATTTACTAACAGGGCAACGTTTCTTTTTTTTCCCAAAGCCCCTTTCCTAGACAGTGATCTCCTCTGGGAGAGAGTTATTAGTTGTTACTCCAGAGCGTTAGTGAAAAGGGTTCACTGCAGAGAAAGAAGAAAAGCAAAGGTTTTGTCCAGCACAGTCGACGTTTTACCAAAGGGAAGTTCAAGTTGCATGAATGAAAAGGACAACTTTGTACTCGGAAATCATTTCCCTCAATTGCACATGCTGTATCTTCAAGGACCATGAACTTGGGTAATCTCTAGCCTTCTCCTCTTCAGAGAAGGAAAAGACTGAGGAAAAGCTGTCTTTCTTCACTTTACCCTAAACTAGCTGACAACTGATTAAACTGCAGAAGCCAAGAGCTAGGATGATTTTTTTTGGTCATCTAAAAAATTCACTAAAATATTAAAAGAGGAAAGAACTGAATGGGTTTGTACAAGAAAGGACCTCAGGTTCAGTTAATTTCCATTCCAGAAAACAAGTTTTGATTCTTGCATCACTTTGACAAAGACTGCTTACTTCTCAAAAATGAAATGCCCCAAAGACATAAAGTGATAAGGATTAAACCTTAAACTAGCCCGACTCATTGGAAAAATAAATTGACAGCTATGTTCCTTAATGTGCATCTGTTTTTTCATTGAAATAAACAAATCACCCGACTAAGGAATACAAGCTCAAAGCCAGTGACTTCTTGGTTGATTCTCAACCAAGCTTTGATATTCTTTCCCGAGTCTCACCGAAGCTCAAAACCTCAGCATCGCTTTTTTAAAAAAATAAACCTTTAATTTTAGAATCATTTTAGATTTACAGAAAAGTTTTGAAGACAGTACAGAGTTCCCATATACCCTGCATCCAGTTTCTCCTATTGTTAACATCTTACATTAGTATGGGACATTTGTCACAACTAACGAATCAATATTGATACATTATTATTAACTAGACTCCATACTTCATTCAGATTTCCTGAATTTTTACCTATTGTTCTTTTTCTGTTCCTGGATCCCACCTGTAATATCACATTGCATTTAGCTGCCCTGCCTCCTTAGGCTCCTCTTGGCTGGACCAGGGCCTCAGGTTTTCCTTGTTTTTGATGACCTAGGCAGTTGTAAGGAGCACTGGCCAGGTCTTTTGTGGAATTCCTCGACTGGGACTTGCCTGATGTTTTTCTCATGATTAGACAAGGGTTATGGGTTCTGGGGAGGAAGATCTGAGAGGTAAAGTGCCGTTTTCATCACTTCATCTCAAAGGTCCATACTATTCATGTGACTGATCACTATTAATAATATCAGTTAAATGACCAAGATAGGTATTTAAATCAGCTGGAAAATCAACCTGCTCAGTGACAAAATGACAAGGCTTGGTTACATAATTTCCAAGACCCAAAGACCCAAAGAGCTCATTCAATAAATGTTACCTTATCCTACCCATCCCATTGCAATTCCCATTAGACTCATTTCAAAAACACTGACGAGGCTGGACGTGGTGGCTCACGCCTGTAATCGTAACACTCTGGGAGGCTGAGGCAGGCGGATTGTTTGAGCTCAGGAGTTCGAGACCAGCCTGAGCAAGAGCGAGACCCCATCTCTACTAAAAAAAGATAGAAAGAAATTATCTGGACAACTAAAAATATACAGAAAAATTAGCCGGGCATGGTGGTGCATGCCTGTAATCCCAGCTACTCTGGAGGCTGAGGCAGTAGGATTGCTTGAGCCAGGAGTTTGAGGTTGCTGTGAGCTAGGCTGACGCCACGGCACTCACTCTAGCCAGGACAACAGAGTGAGACTCTGTCTCAAAAAAAAAAAAAAAAAAAACACTGACGAAGGGGCAAAGGGGTGTTCTCCTGACTAAGAAATTCTGATAAACATGAGACTTATTTTTCATTCCTAAGATTGTCACATTCAGGACCAGTAGAATTTGGTCTACCATTTCTATCCATTATACAGTGGCCCTTGCTTTTTCTGCCATGTTTAAGAAATATCTCAGGAAAGAATCTACCCCAGCAGGTTTTAAATATCCAAAGACACCACCCGCAAAACTACAGCTTAAATAGCTGATTTGATTTCTCAGGATAGAAGGAGCCATTACAATCATTGAATCAGCAAGGGTTTAAAAGCATTAACAATGGGCCTGGCACTTACAGGCCCTTGTCCTCTAGGAGCTGACAATTTACCTAGGGAGGTAAGGCTAACCATGCATCAGAAGACTGAATACAAGATTGTAAAAGTTATGAATGATTTCTCAATTCAGACTCTAGATAGACTGAAAAAAATTTATAGGAGAGGGAATGAGGAATATGTCATGACAGAAAGAGCCAAGAACACTGGGACATATTATGACAATGAAGTTTTCATATCAATAAAAGGTTTGCAAAATCTCAATCAAGAGGACAAAATTTTGAATTTTGCATCTACCAACCACCGGCAGAGCATTACACCCTCAATGTAAAGAAAGACTAGAAGAAGCAAACAGAAATACCCCAGGCACTTCTGCTAGGCTGCGTGAATTTATCTGTAATGATAACTGCAAATGTTTCATTTGCCAGTAATTTAGGATTATCACTGACTCTATCATGTGGCCCTAGACACATGTATTATTCTTGGGGAGTGGGATTCTCCCTTCCCCCCAATAAAAACTCCATCTACATTTATATGTAATTAAAATATTCTAACTTATTAGGGGGAGGGCGAGAGGAATCTCAGCACTACCAAATGAAATTACACTTAGACAAAGAAAAGAAACAGAAGTTGCTAAACATGAGAAATGTAGACCAAAAATTCGGTTCTAATGGAGCTAACATTGCAGGTAAATTTGAACTAATAAAACAGATGATTTTACCAAAAACTTAACACCTCTCAACACAGATGTCTGCCCAGTCAGGAAATCATTAACATATTGTCACCAATGCCCCAAGCACATCAATGATATGAATTCTAAAAACCACCCAGCACAACAAAAGGAATGCACCACTAAGTAGCCAATGGTACACAGGCTTTCTCAATTGCCCTTTCATGGTACACCTCTATACATTGAAAAATTTGCAAACGCAGCAAGAAGAACACAGGCTGGAGAGAAAAAGGAAGAAAAATGCAAATAACTTTAAAAAGCAAACACAAATATTTCAACCAACATACAAGACCGCTTAAGAGATATCTTTCAAAATATAGTTGATAAATAGGGTTATATATGGGGGCTGTTAAGAGTCATGAAAGCATCCCTTTGATAATAAGTCATTATATACAGTATTCTATTTTAATAAGAAAGAAACATCATTTTCTCAAATTGAAATACCAAAGCAGGAGTATTTAATTACTTTTGGGCCAGAGGCTCCTTTGAGGATCTCACGAAAGCTAGGGACTTTCTCTGCGGAAAACTGCATGTGCTCATAAAATTTAGCATTCCATTTCACAGAGTTTACTAACTCACGTCTCGGCTCACCATCAAACTCATCCCTATATGGGTTCTCTATAGTCTTGTGAGCCCATGTGTTAAAAGGTTATAAGCCCATGAATTTATAAAGCCCTGTGCTAAAGAAACATGCTTTCAGACCTTGGGATAAGAGTTTAAAGGTCAGGCCAGGCGCGGTGGCTCACGCCTGTAATCCTAGCTCTCTGGGAGGCCGAGGCGGGCGGATTGTTTGAGCTCAGGAGTTCGAGACCAGCCTGATAAGAGCGAGACCCCGTCTCCACTAAAAATAGAAAGAAATTAATCAGACAACTAAAAATATATAGAAAAAATTAGCTGGGCATGGTGGCGCATGCTTGTAGTCCCAGCTACTCGGGAGGCTGAGGCAGAAGGATTGCTTGAGCCCAGGAGTTTGAGGTTGCTGTGAGCTGGGATGACGCCACAGCACTCTAGCCCGGGCAACAGAGTGAGACTCTGTCTCAAAAAAAAAAAAAAAAAAAAAAAGAGTTTAAAGGTCTTAATATATTAACAAATAGAATAGGAATTATGAAAGTCTTTCATTTTACTGAGTGTGCAGTATACAATGATATCCATTTAATTTTGCATCAATCCTTTTGTTAAATGTTAATATATGTATATTTAAGCTATACAATATGTTTTGATATACATAGAGTGAAATGGTTACTACAGTCAAGCAAATTAACATATCTATCATCTTACAGTTATCTACTTTTTTGTGTGGGGCAAGAGCACCTGAAATCTACTATTTTAGCAAAATTCCCAAATACAATATTATTAACTATAGTCCTCATGTTGTACATTAGATCTCTAGACTTTTTCATCCTGTATATCTGCTACTTTAAAAAAAAATTAATTTGTTAATTTTTTTTTTAAGAGATGGCATCTTGCCATGTTGCCCAGGCCAGACTCAAAACTCCCGGGCTCAAGTGTCTCTAGAGTAGCTGGGACTACTGGTGTGCACCACTGTACCTGGCTATATATCTGCTACTTTGTATCCTTTGACTAACATCTCCCCATTTCCTACCATTCCTCAGCCCCCTGCCCCTGATAACCACTGTTTTATTCTCTATCACTCTCTATGTAACTTTTTCCATAAAGATTCCACATACAAGTGAGATCATGCAGTATTTTTCCTTCTGTGTCTGGCTTATTTCACTTAGTGTAATGTTCTTCTGGTTCATCCATGTTGTTGCAAATGAGAAGATCTCCTTTTTCAAGGCTGAATAATATTCCTCTATCTATCTGTGTGTGTGCGTGTATACACACACACCACAGTTTCTTTATCCATTTGTTTATCAAAGAACACTTGTGTTGTTTCCATATTATTTTGGATGTTGTGAGTAATGTTGCAATGATGGGAGTGCAGATATCCCTTTAAAGGGTAGTGACTTCATTTTCTTTGGGTATATACTCAGAAGAGGAATTGCTGGGTCATATGATAGTTCTATTTTTAATTTCTTTAGGAACTTCCATACTGTTTTCTAGAATGGCTGTGCCAATTTACATTCAAACCGAGAGTGTACTAAGGTTCCCTTTTCTCCACACCTTTGTTAACACTTGTTGTCTCTTTGTCTTTTGGACAACAGCCATCCTAACGGGTGTGAGTAATATTTCATTGTGGTTTTGATTTGCATTTCCCTGATGATAGTGATGTTGAGTACATTTTCATATACTGGTTGGCTACTTTTGTGTCTTCTTTGGAGAAATGTCTATTCAGGTCCTTTGCCCATTTTTTAAAAATTGTGTTATTTGTTTTTCCATTATTGAGTTGTGTGAGTTACCAATTCTTGATATTTAAGAGTTGATTTCTACTTTGGAAGCAATTATACTCATTTTTTTTTCATCTGGTCCTTATTGCATACATTTAGCATCCCATTACTCAAAAATACTCTGCAGAAGGAAAGCAGAGAAATTCTTATAAAAAAGTGAGACAAAAATGAGTCAGTTGTATACCTATCAGCTCTGGTAATTGGTTAGTTTGTTCACTGATTTAGTCAACAAACTCTGAGTACTGACTATGTGTCAAAAGGGTGGGATGCAACCAGTTTGGGGAAAAAAAGCAAACAACAGAGTGTAATGTCCAGTGCATTGACTGGAAGAGTATTAGAGTAGGTATATAGCAAATTGCTATGAGAAGGTAGCGAATTGCTACCTCAGACACCTCGGAGGTATGTGACGTTTTAAAGAAAGATTCAGAAGAAGGACTGCTGGGTCACATGGTAATTCTATTTTTAATTTCTTTAGGAAAATCCATACTGTTTTCCACAATGGCTGCATCAATCTATACTCCCACTAAGAATGTACAAGGGTTCCCTTTTTCCACACCCTTGCCAATGCTTATTATTTCTTTGTCTTTTTGATAATAGCCATCCCAACCTAAATCACCCCCAAGGAGGCCTTTCTTACTGCTTGAGGAAGTGGGGAAATTGAGCTGTACGGAGGCTAAGTGAGGCTTACCTAGGGCAGGAAGGAACAGTAATGTACATCTTCCCAAAGGGATGGGCCAGAGGGCAAAGGAAGGGTGAGAATCAGAGTGTGGTTGGAGCAAACTGGGCATTATTGGAAGGAATATGGCAGCAAGAAAAGTAAAAAGAAAATTAACTGAGTGGTAACTCTGTACCTGATATTGCCAAAACCTACTTTAAAATATCCAATAAAAGTTGTAGTTGGAAAAGAAATAAAAATGCATAAGCAAAATCAAAATGAAATGATCATGTTCAAAACCAACTATGTACATGAAAATATGGGGCCCTTGTTAAAAAAATATTAAGAATTTCAAGAGGGTGACAGCAGAGTATTAAACCCAGTGTGAGTCTCTTCTGAGCATGGGGCCCTGAGTGACCACATAGGCCACACATCCATGAATCCTGATTATACTGGAAGAAAATTTCAAATGTTTACACCCATCCGTTACTACCACAGATAAATACCCCACATTTCTCAAAATGGTGACCACGAAGCACTTAATGTGTGCTAAGCACCCGGCTGGGAACTTTACATTCACTTAATTCTCTCAGCAAACCTATGAAGTAGATATTACTATCTCCACTTATAGGTTATAAAATCAAAGTTTAGAGAGGTGAAGCAATACTAAAGTGAAGAGTGA
>NW_012155729.1:5559609-5617113 GCF_000956105.1 Propithecus coquereli
ACAGTCCTAATCCCTTCGTACATTTCTGACAAACCACAAAGCCCAATACAGTTATGGACTTAGTGTGTGAGGTAGCCACACAACAAAAGAAATTTATTAATTTCGCACCTGGGCATTGAGACTGTGGAGTGTTTGACACACTCTTGTTTTGGAATCAAAAGGTCATAGAACCCTACAGTTGAATGCAATCTTGGAAAGGTATTTACTCCACCTGCTTTCAACGTGGAATTCTTTCTGCACTGGCCCTGACAGATTGAAATGAGACTCCATTCAGGAAGAAGTCTCTGATGGAATTTACAGAAACATCCGAATACGTTCCAAAAAGTTTTTAGATCCCGTACTGATAAGAAAATGTAGATTTCTTGATGTTTGGGTGCTGTTATTACTCTAAAGCTAAAGCAGGGCTCATAGATAATGTGAGGTGCCACCACCTCTGAGCTTTGGTTACTTAGGAGGACAGGACAAAATCCATGTAAAATGGCTTGGCTGAAAAAAAAAAAGTCCTGTAGGAACTAGAGATGTGGGTGAATCTTGATGAGAAAGATCATCAATGAATCTAAAATCAAAAACTTGGAGACCACAGCATCAGGTTTGGTAAAAATCAAGTGCAAAAGTTTACTTATGATATGGTTTACTCCCAGCTTAGGTCCCAGTTCATAAAATCATCATGCATAACATCAAGTTTCATATCATATAATTCTATCAAGGATTTTTTTTCTCTAATGTTTCTTTTTTCTCAAATGGGAAGGAAAGAAGAAAAGAAGTTAGAGTGGGAAGGAGAGGAGGGAGAGGAGAAACTGTTAAGTGACTATTAGTTACCAGGTGCTGCACTGGTTTCCATGTCCACGTGTCTGCATATCTACATACAGGACATGGCGCTAAATTGATGCATTACTTTATTAGGTTCTCACAGCAGTTCTGCAAGGTGGGTACTATTTTTCCAACTATATCTTTTTTCTAATGTTATGGTAAGTCAAGAAGACTTAGAAAGGATAATTGATTAAGCCAAAACCTTGGCACTAACTTTGATCCTAAAATTCTATTCCTTCCAACTACACAAGGCTGTTCGGTGTTTTTGTTGTTGTTGTTTTTTAATTTTAATGTCATATCTCATCTGAACAAGACTCTGACTGCTTTGTTATAGTTAAAGAAAAGAACATGAAATAGACCTCCAGTTATCAACATTAAAATCAGAACAAAATGAATTGGGGACAATAATCAGCTCCATCCTAGGAAGTAGTATGATGAGTTACATTTCTGTCATTTGGAGTCTTGTAGATGAGGGTTTAAGAAATGCTGGGCAATAGCAACATTTTTGTGCTGAATTCAAAATGTTTTCTTGAAATTTAAGAAAAACTTTAAGGCAAATCATTGTGTTTAGAAAAGAGAGTAGTTTGGGGTTTTTTTAAAAGCTAAAATTCCTCAGAAATGTTTTCTTCAGCCTTTAAGCAAATTTGAACACCTCCTGCAGAAAAAAAGGACTCAACCCAAAGCAGTGTCTTCGCCAGCCAGTCTAACAAGGTGTTGAGCCCCAGAGCCCACGGGACTGACACCCCTCTTACAGCAGGGGTAGACAAGGGCTCTCTGGAAGGACCAGAAGGTGGTTCAGGGAAAGAGCATGGGAGGAGCAGTCCCTGCAGACACACTGTTGAAATGTCAGTCAGGCACTCGGCTTGCCTCCACCACCTTTCACAGAGCAAAACATCTCTTTATGTCAGAACAAATTGGGCAAGCCTCAAATCTTTTTTCTTTTCTCTGACTTCAATGAGATGAGCGCAGGGAATGAGGAAGGCGGGGGGAGGAAAAGAGAAGGACAGTTCAGTTCACATGAAAGCACTATGACACAGCTACACGCCTGAAAACGGTTCCCGGGAACTCTTAGAATCTTTTACGAGTACTGGCAGTGAACACAGAGCAGCAGCAGGGCGAGTCACCCCTAATCCCACATTCAGATGACCAGGGCTCGAGTTCCTTCCCCAAACTTGCACCAGACCCTTCAAGACATGCACCGATGCCTTTGTGCAAATGGCAGAAACGCCTGACCCTTCTTTCTATGCCATTTCTATTCCTTTAGCTCTTGGTTACCACCTGCATATCTATGTTGAGAGCATGCAGTGTTATAAATGAATCCTTCCGTGACTTTACAGTGGAATGTATGTCAGTGTTCCTATACATTAAATCTCAAAGAAAGCATAAAAGTCTGCCAAGAGTCCAGCTGGCAAGATAGTACATACGAGGAGGAGACAAAATCTTAGAGACAGGCTGGAAATCTTCAAAATGTAGTTGATGAAAAGACAGAGTGGTATAAAGGATATGGTGGTCACTGATACAGGGCAGATTATACATATATGTATCCATGATAAACTACATGATATTTATTTTACATATAAAAATCTGTCTTCCCAAGCATTGCTTTCTGGAAGGTAGGGTTAATTCTTAATCAAAAATGGATATATATAACTATGATATATATATATGTGTGTATAACTCTATGATATATATGTGTGTGTATATATATGTCCCTATGATATATATGAGTGTGTGTCTATGTATATAACTCTATATGTATATGTCATAAAAATATATCAATTTTTGCTTAAGAATTAGCCCCACTTTCCAAAAAGCAATATATTTGGAAATAGATGCATAGAGATGCATAGAGAAACTAAAACATAGCATGCTTTTATGCACAATTCTGATCAAAACATACAAGATCACTGGGCTCTGTTTTGAGAGGCAAAAACAAAGTCCAGAAACTAAAAGAGAATAAAAATGAGTAAAATATTGGATTATTGGATTTAATAGCACAAATAGGAAGAACTTGAATTTTACAAAGATTTCTTTTTTAAACAGGAGGCTATGGTTGCTCTTGAGGAAGTGTTTGGTATGGGAGAAGATGTAACCTATCAAATAAAATGAGATAATATAAATATTTCATTTAGTCGTTATCATCTCTTTATGATGATGAGAAGACATTATTATCATATTTTTTATTCTAACCTATAAAAAATGGTCAATCTTCCACATTTGTAATGGGCTGCAGCACACTAATCTTAGTTTGGCATAAAGCTCATACAAACCACTCAATATTTTCAATATAAATGTAATGACTTCTGATTTTAGGGAAAAATAACAATGCTCAAGAAAACATCACTAGTTAACTCTAACTTCTCCTGTTGGTCATTTACGTAAGTATGTGCACTTGTAAAAAAGAAAATAAACTTTTAGCATATTCATTATGAAGAAAAGGGATGATAATCAGTAGAAAAGACAGCAAATTTCTTTTTGAGGATTAGGCTCCAATTGGTTGAATTTCAACATCAACCTGGCAATTTTACTATTAAGTCAGCAGAAGTGAGTTCTTATACACTATGCCACTTACTACTGAAGAACATCAGGCAAAGGGAAAAGAACACGCTAGAATAAATTGTGCATTATTTCTGGCATTAGTTAAAGGAACAGAGCATTATAAGAAAAAAAATACAGTACCATTGATTTTTACAGGTGTTTAATACAGATAAGCTGGAAAAAGGGTTTCCATTTTAAGCCTAGTGATGGCTAAAGATGCATTCAAATATGTTCAAAAGCAATCTAAAGTCTTCTAAAATGGTGTTTAAGCTATTCAAGCAAAACGTAAATAGTTTTTGTCGTAGTACTGAGGAATGTAGAACAAAAACAGTGTCCAGGGAGCTGACTCTGGCACACTGCCGGCCACTGTCAAATCAGGGAGGGTCATTAAAACAGAGGTAATACTGTTTATCCATTGCATGATCACAGGTTAGTTAGAGAAAACAGTAACAGACTGTCCTTAGAAAGGTAGGAGGCATAATTACCCTGGAAATCTCCAAGTCCCACTTTCAAAAAAAGGTACCAAAAGAAACAATCAAGTTAAAGAGTCAAATATATGCTTAAGAGAGTTATCATATAAAGAAAGTAAATCCATGGTTTTTTAACCTATTCTGTTTTAAACATATTTCTGTAAAGTTTACTTTGAAAGAATAGGAAAATTTTTGCTTTTATCTGACAACCTTAAGCAGATACATTAAAATCCTTCACAAAAACAGAATTAAAAAATACGGTTGTGTCTGCACAACCATGCAATGGACAATTTTTTCTATTTAACTTATTTTTGGGAGTCCACTGCCCTCCAGTTTCTGCAGAGCTGCTTGTTCATGCAGTAGATTGCATAATGAACAAGGCAAAAAAGAGAGCAACCATTTGGATCACATAGACACAACTTTCAAAGATGCTATAAGGAAAGGAGAGAACCTATGTGCTATGTTTTGTCTTCCTCTCTTCAGCACTCAGTCTTTCTTTTTTAGACAGAAATTTTGATAACTCTGGCTCAAACATTAACCTAATTCCTACCGTTCCCATCTCTTATACATCTTTTTTATCCACCCCGTTTTCCATGACCATAACTAGATGTTATCTTCTCTTTCCCATTACTAATGTGATTATATCGTTACTCATCGTATAAGAGGGATCATGGTTGGCTAAATTTTCTCTGGTCAACTGACCAACAAGTATAAATTTAGTGCCTGTTTTCTATGCTACATAGCAATGAGGACAGGGTTGATATATATGAGGATAGAAGGGGCTCTGCATACAAAAATATCACCCTCCATAGCAAGTATTACAATAATTGCAAAACATCATGTTAACTAAGAAGGAACACTGTACAGCTGAACTGTTAAATGCTGTGGAGTGTAAGCTAGCAGAGTAACCAGAGTTAAGTTGGATGAAGTGATTGTACAGATGCCCAGTCATTAACAGATCCCGTGAGCTGTCGGATGACTCATGTTCTGGAGATGCTAGAATAGAAAACCCACGACTCAGATACCGTTGCCCATTAAACACATGATATGATCAGCTAAAAGTCAGAGCACCTAGAGTAGTAACCTTGCCAAGCCTGGTTAGTGATACTTCTGGCCACTAAGTGGCTCAGCTGTGACCCTGTGTGTGTGTCAGAGTTTCCATACGTGAAATATTACAGAACTCCTTTTTGTCATAAAGGACATGTAAAGGAAGACTTTGTAATATCAGCAACTTAGTAATATTTTAGAATTTAGTTATACTTGGAACTTAGTTGTAACGGGTCAGGGAATATGCCACAACTCAGAGGATGTCAGGATTTATATTATATAGAGTAATAACTGATAAAAATTTTGACTCAACAAATCTATAGATTTGTAGAATCAAATGGGGCGGCAAGAACACAAGTTTAGAAGGAAGAAAATTAAGGTTCAAATCTTTGCTTGACCAATTTCAAGCAAACATCTGGCAAGTCATTTAACTTCTCTTAGCCTTAGGTGGTTTGTCTGTAAAATGGTGACATAGAAAAAAACCTGCCTCACCCAGGAATGACCGAGTGAAGCCCAGGCAGGTTGACATGCATGAAAGTGGCCGTAAGTGCCTAACTGCTACACACATAATGGCTATTCTCCTTTCCCTAGGTTTATACCACAAAGTCCTGCTTACATAGCAGAAAAAAAAAAAAAATCATTCATAAACACCCTCACTCCCTTGGGAAGGAATTCTTACCACTCTTGTGAATTTGAGGAATAGTATCTCAGGTGCATTAACTGCTGTTTATTAATGTATTATGAACCTCTGCTGTGGCATCTGATTCACAATAAAGAGATTAAGCATACTAATTTGTCATTTATTTTCCAATGCCTGCTTTCCTGCCTGCAGCACCACTAATATCCCCGGAGCTCCTCAACCCAATTATTTCCCATTTTGCATTACTGCTGAAAGTAGTGCTAATGTGCCCAAAAGGCTTTGCTCCTTGCTGATGAAAAAAAAAAAAAAAAAAGCTCCTGCTCTCCCCACCATAATACTGTTGTCATTTGCTCAGAAGAAACACCCCCGGACCACTGGGCCATATCTAGTAATCAGACCAAATTAGCAGCCTGACTGAGCTGAGGACATGAGCAGCAGACCTGTGCTTATTTAGTATTTATTTTGGGGGTGGAAGGGAATTCCATCTGTAGAATGAAATTCGCAACCTAGAGGGAGTTGAATTCTATGGTGCCTATATGCACAAACTGTTTTGTTTGCTTGTTTGGGGAATTGCGTGTCAAAATCACTCAGATAACTGGTGAATTCAACTTTCTTTTCTTCACAAAAAATTAATAACCCGTTGTTTAGCCAACTCCAAATATTAACTTGCAAACTAATTTGTGAATGCAGACACAACTCATTATTAATAGAAGCGTTAAGATGCCTCACTTTTTATGCTTTTCAATCCAGCCTCATAAATAGTTTTTAACCCTGCCATGTAGTATTTCTGCTACCTTCCTCAGTCTTTCGCTTTGAAAATGTGTTTTTTTGCTTATCCCAGGAGCTTAAGGCAAATTGTATTGCTTAAGGCAAAATACTCCAGTGTACCTTCACAACCATGAACGGTAAACATTTTTCTACCTTTCTCTGCCCAAGGCTCAGAGCCCGTTTAAACATCTGTGGATAGTTTCAGAAGCACATGAGACTCCACAGAGTCACCAAAAATAATTATTTCAAAAACTTGGCAATTTCACCAACAATGTAAAACATCCTTAAAAATCCGATAATTTTACTATAGCTATGAGGAGATACTGACCGAAAAGACTGTTATTTATTACAAATATGATCAGCTCCATCTGAGATGCAGCAGATTAAGTTAATCTCTATGAGGCTATTTCTTACCATTATTTTCTTAAATCCTCCCCTTGTTTTAATCAAGAATAGGAATGTTAAGGGCTTGATGCAGAGAAGAAGCATAGATTAGTGGTTAGCATAATAGCATGAAAGCCAGGAAACATGAATTCTGTTCTGGGCCAAGTGGGCTTAGGTGAGCTCATGATTTACAGCCTCAGTTTCCCCCTTTATAACACAGAAAGCATTGCACATACCGAAAAGGAGAGCTTCACAATGGTGATAATGCTGAATGCTGACCATGTGCTGTGCCAGACATCAAGCTAAGAGCTTTGAAAGGATTGTTTTTTATAATATTATCACCTTCTTTGAAGTGGATAATATTATTATCTAAATTTTACAAATAAGGTAACCGAGGTGCAGAAACGTTAAGTAATGGGCCCAAGGTCACACAGCTGGGAAACAACTGCAAAGGCTGAGCTCTAACCCATAGGCGACACTGCTCTCTGGTTTCTTGGCCTCAGCATTATCTGGAAGGGCTTTGAGGAATGCGATGTATTACATACCTAATCCAGAAAATTTCCAGAATAGTGGCCCAGATTTTCCCTTTCCTCTTGGGGCGCTGTGCCACCTGCCTTGGGAAGAGGACCACCCGGGCTCAGGCCTCCCTAGCTGCTGCACCTGGTAGCCCCCACATACTGCAGTTGCGACACAGCAGTGCTGTATCTGCCAACTGAACTCGAGACATTTGTGTTGGGTTCGGCGCAGCTGGTGCAGGGAGGCTCAGATTTCCGCTGAACTGAACACAATGAAGCAGCTCTGTCACAGGACCATTACGAAAGCACATGCTCGCTGGCTAATTTTTGTAGCATCAGTGTGTGGACTATTTAAAACTATTCCTCCTCCCCAGCTCTTAAATGCCTTCCTAGGAGAAAAGTTCATCCAGGGGTCTATTGGCCATATGGTCTTTGGTGTCACTTTTTTTCTTGCATATTAGGGAACACATACAGAAACCTGTTTCCAGAGGAAAATGTTCACGATTACTGGCAGCATGTATACCAAATGGCACACTTGCAAAGTGTAAAGTAGCAATGCTGTGACTCCTCTGCTCAAACTTGGTGTCTGCAGGAAAAGCCAGCTCGAACTTGACTTACTAAAGGAATGAAGGCCTCTTTCACTACTAAGATTCATCGTAGGTCATCAGAGCTAACTTGCCAAAATGGGAGCAAAGGTTTAAAAAGTCTTGCCACATCACATCTTTGCGGTGCTGTATAAAACATGGTTTTAACATATACCACATTCATCAGTGTTCATTAGAAACTGTGGTCGTTTAATAATAATTAATATCTCAATTAAGTCCACAATTGTGGACTTAAGAGCTATTAAAAATAAGTATGTGAAGTAATGCACAGGTTAACTAGCCCAATTTAACCATTCTACAATGTCTGCATAGTTCAAAACATGTTGTACATGATATATATATATATATGCACACAATTTTTATTTGTCAATTTTAAAAAAAAGAGCTATTGATCTTCACATTCCATGACTTTGGTTAAGGAATGAATAGTAAAATAATACCTTTTGTGCCTAGACCAAAAATAAATAAGCAGTAAACAAGGAATGTTACAGTAAAAAAAAAAAACAAAACATTTTTTCAGAATTATCCTATTACTTTAATGTATCCGGTAAGTTTGCAAATGGTGTACACCTAACTTTCCCGAAATTGAAGGGTTTTTACATGCAATTGCTAGATTAGTACTTGCAAATTTAAAAGACCTAAACTGTGTTAAGAGATGTGTGGTATCCACTAACATCTAATTGGAGGGAAGAGACAAAAGGAATCATACACATGATTTTTAAGATGTTTTGAAAAGCTTCTCCCTATAAAGAAGCCTTCCAAAGAGGACAACCACTGAAGAGTTGCTAATAAAGAAAAATGTCTTCCCAAAGAAGTCATTGGAGCAATGTGGGGCATCTATCAAGGCTTTGTTATCTTACTCCTGGTTTAGAGAAAACATTCCTTGGTCTTTTTATATTCAGATAGTCTCTTCACAAAACACTGCCTTCTTTCAAAAATCACAACCAAATTTAAACAATTTTGTAGGAAAGCATCAAAGAGTGCAAACTGCTGTTATTAAAGAAAAAACAATATAAAAAAAAAACACAGAAGCTTTGTGGGTCGATACAGAACAGACTTTCTTAAAAGATAATATACTTTGGGAAAATTTTCCCTAAACACACATTCAAATAATGTCTGGAAGTTGTGAAAAGACTCTAGGAAACTAACTATTCTCCTTCCTACAAATATTGAAAAACAGCTACAAGATGCAAATGAACTGCTGAACTCAATTCTTGGTTTTAAAAATGCATTTCAATAGAATAGCCAACATATCATCTAAGTATGAAAAAGATGGACCGTAATAGCATTCTGAAAAGTGAATTAAGAACACATTGTCATCAACTCCAGCAAAAATAATAAAGGTAGAAAAGATTAAGAAGCAAGCATATCTTTCGGAATTGTAAAATGGGTTTATAGGTCTTCTAATAACAACTTTTACTCAAACCTTACATAAATAGGCTTAGATGATACAAATATTATGTGGGCTGTGTGGACACTCCCAGGTTCCTAATCATGTTTAGGGATTACTCGACAGAACAGAGACATTTCATTCCTATTGGGCCGAGGGATTACAGCAAAGAAACATCTAATATTCCATTTTTTAATTTCATGCATTTTTTATTTACCTTTAATGATGCTGTATATATTCATCATCCTGAAATATTAAAACAGTATGAAAAAAGTAATAAATTGGTGGAAAATTTAGGGAATAGGAATGCAACAGCACGCAAATCATACACTATCAAGTGCTTGATACACATTTAAGATTACTGCCTACTACGGCAAAGCCAAATTCCTAGCAGATTTCTGAAGCACAAAGTCACAATAAGAAGATCAGCAGAACAGACTGAAATAATAGAATATTCATCCCTCTAATCCATATGCAATTCTTTAGGGCTTTTTTTTTTTTAACAATGCATATGAGGTCTGACTGTATTCGGGATTTAAATAAGTTGTCTCCTTCTTGCTCCTCTCTATTTTTATACAAAAAAAGTATATACAGTTATCATTTCTGCACTGCTGCACCAACAATGACAAGGTTAGCACATTTCCTCACACCTCAAATGAAACAATAGCATTTTAAACAGCAAAAGTGTTAAAAGAAATACATTTATTCATCCCACTAAAACCTCCTGAAACAGCTTTTTGGGAAGAAGAAAAGTTTTCATTTATGGGGGAAATAAAATGATATTTTTGTCATTTAATTACCAATTAATGGATTGATAGTATAATATAATATTGCATTTAAATACTGACAAGAGCTAAAGGTTGACATTTTATCTTTGCTTCATTCACCTTTCCTTGCAGAGAGATGAGACTACCTATGAGGCATTATTCAATATTGCAACAAGGAATAGAAAATTGCAGAGGAATAAGACACCATCTCCTGGTTTGATAAGGACCCTTCTGGAGAACACCAGGAACTCCGGGAAAGGGAAGGGACACACTGGCCATCAGATGCCCAGTTCAACAAGGTGCTACCATGGTCATCATCCTCTCAGTCCATGTTCTAATCTCCAAGAGTTAGCAGCTGTCTTCCAGCGGGTATGGTGTTTTAAAATCATCTTCTTTCAGTTTGTTTGTATATTCTTATTTCTTTCTTTAATAAGCCCTTATTTTCTTGTAACAAGGAAGAACACCAACATAACAGAAATGCTTCCTGTTCTTTAACGTCTCCTATATGTTCTCTTCTTTAAAAGGCTTTCTCTTTCATTCACCCCAAAAAAATTGATCCCACTTTTGTGCTAATGTTAACAGCCAATTTCTTATGGCCCAAATCACATTTGTGGTGTGGTCCTTTGCTTTATAAACATGCCTTTTATAGGACTAAGTCCCTTCAGGACAAAGGCTGGGTCTTCTTTTTTACTATTTTCTCTCTGGCAGTATTCATCCCAGCTCTTTGCACCTAGTGAGTATTCAGTAATTTTGTGTCATTGTCATTGAATTGACTGAAGCTGGTTAAGCATTTTTATTTTGGTTATCCTCACTGCTTTTCAGCTCACTGTTCAAATTAGCCAATTCAACCAGTTGGGGATATGGTTAGTTACCATGAATAATACTAAGCAGAGAGACATAACAACACCTTTAAGAAAATAAATCAGAGAGAACCAGCATGTCCTACCACCGCAAACACTGACCCTAACAGAAAAGAGAGTATGCAGCTCTGCAGAACAATGAAAACATTCACAGGATATGGAGCAGACACAAACAATAACAATTTTAGAAATAAAAATCCCCATTATTGCCAAGCAATAGACAGACATGTAACAAATTAATGAGTGTATGGTAGAGGAGAGAAGAAAAGAGTTCTTCACTTACTTCCTTCCTTGGGGAGAAAAATATAAGGGATTCTTTACGGGGAGAGATGCCATTACTACATCCGAATTTAGTAAGTATAAAAATATAGCCTGGTAGGATTTTACATGAGAAGTGAAGCTTTAAGGAAGCTCTCCCATTCCACGCTACAGTTCTTAAAATCCTTTGCCAACCCCTCTTTGTCATTTGCGTAGCAGTACTGTGTCACCATTTTCTTCCAACACACACAATGCATTCCAGAGTCAAGATAAGCTGAGAATTCATCCAATTAAAATCCGATTCCTTCTTGAAGGTTTTAAGCTTATTCCTTCATTCCCCGTTAAAGACATTAAAAAAACTTGAGGAAAAAAAATATTCAAAATATGGAGTAATGAATGGTAAGGGGAAAAGAGGAGATTACAACTTATTAAAACTAATGTACATTGTAGGAAAACCCAAACCTAATGTCTTCTTACTCTCCCTCTGCCTTATATTACAGCAAACTGCCTTCGGTTCTGATTATCACACAGTGATCCTATCTACAACATGATTTCATCTTTTTCTCAGCCCAAATTCCCACACCAGTAAGCCTTTTGACTCCAGGCATTCATTCAAGAACTCAGGAGTGTTCTCAAGTTCTTGTGTGAACCAAGATGTGTCAACCCAGAGCAGGTGGTTCAGCTGCTCTGAGATTCTTTGCTGAGTATATCCAGCTTTTGGCTAAAGTCTCTTACAAACACTACACTGCTTTGCAATTAGCCACCACTCTTGCTAGGGTTAATCAATTATCTGATATTTATAACTGTTGACAACAGGTCAAGGGTGTCACATATGATGGGGCAAAGAAAGCGGTAAAAATTTGCTAACCTTTAAATTCTATACCAAGCACCAGCACCAGTCATGACACCCTTTCCTATGAAGGCAATTCCTTCCCTTCCCTACCTGCTCTCTTTTTATAGATTCATGAACTTTGCCTTCCCTGCCTTTGTGGGCTGGTAATATTTGATCAGATTTTTAAAAAATATTTCTAGAACATGAATAAACTACATTATGAAGTTTTCAGAGTCTGACTTGATTTCATGGATTCAGCTATATGTGTGTTAATTCATTAAAAAAAAAAATAGTCTGAGCTACTAAGAATGCAACAGGGTTAGGCCAACAGTCATAAAAAGTTGGAAGGAGCCATTGGCAACTATGGCCATCACCTCTCTTACGTCATCTGCTCCCTCCTGGGACGGATGTGTGTTTCACTTTCTCCAGCTAATTCAGATTTCTTTCCTTCCAGTCCATACCCTCCCTTTTTTGAAGTTGCTATTTAGTAGGACTTTCTATTTGCTGGGAAATATTCTAAATGTTTTCCTCATTGAACTGAATCATCTGGAACTGTGAGGTTTTTTGTGGGGCTAACTGATAATGGTCAAAATAAAAAAATTCTTATGATTTAACATAATACATGATCTCACTTGAGTATCACAATGATATTTTCCAGGAGACAGTATTATCTCCATTTTACTGTTACAGTGCAGTGTCATACACCTATTTACAGACAAAAGGTGGGCTTTAAAAGCCGGGTCTACATGGATTTAAAGATCAGGCTGCTGTCATCCACGTACTGATGTCCCTAGGTAACTCTCCTCCAGCTGGCTGAGCAGGATGGGAGTTAGATCTTCGTCACAAACACATCTACCTTTTAAGCCTTTGGAAATTCTGGCATGACAAATCACAGGATCTCAGACTGGGACCATTTAACTCTATAAAGATGGAGATGCATTTTTTTAGAGTCGAGATGAAATTATTTGACGGTGAATTTCAATCTGTGCATAGTAATGTATAGTGCCCAGCCTGTGTGTAAATACCCAACTATGCCCAAGTAGCTTTAAAAAGTCACAGTTCTAAAATGAAGAAATAAATACTGATACTCTCTAAAAGTCTGAATGGATGATAAACTATACAAAATAACTAACACTTAACGGGAACCAATTATTAATGGACCCAACTAGAATTGTCTCAAATGTAAAAGGGATGACCAAACAACAAAAGAAAATTCATCTCTTGAAAAAAAATAGTGTTATCTAGATTATCATTGTACTTCTTAGCAAAATGCTCACAAATCAATAAATCTGAAGAAAGAAACATGGTCTTACGGTAGTAAATATTTTTTCCCAGTCCTCTCTTAAACTAGTCACACCCTTTGGCACACACCTGTTGTTATTTAACCAAGTGAACTAAGCAGGTGTGTCGAAGGCTTGTCTTTAAGTCATTAAGGATTTCTGCTACTCCAGACTCTGCCTGCTTCCGGGTATCATGGATTATCGGTGTGTTCCTTCATTTGTTTATATAAATGGGCCAATGGCTGTTGAAACACTTCAGAGCACTTAACTAAAGCAAACAAAGCTCTTGAACTTTAAATATCCAACAAGAGGAGCTATTGACAAGTAGGACTTTACTTAGCAAATCTCAATATCATTTGAAACCTTAATACAATCTTCCAGATTTACAAAGAAGCCACACAACCCAGATGCTTATCTTAACTTAGATTCCACATAGAGGGCACTGTCCTGATTTGAGACAAGTTTCACAAAACAACACTGCCACCTAATAGTGTTGCTTTCTTTCTGTAATTTTTGTTGTTGAGACTGAAGATGAGTCTACTCAATTAAAGACGGGAAGGAGGGTCTTTGATTTGTATCTTAGCCTTCCAGCTTTTTGATTCCCTGCCAAACTGAAAGGCATTTGCAGAGAGAGATCCTGTGATGAGAATCTAGGTACCCTTAGATTCTGGGTACCTGGATTTCAGTTCCAGCATTGCCATTATCTGAAAGAATGTGCATAAGTTACAAACCCTTCCTGAGACCCAAAGTCTTGGATCTGTACAAGGAGGGAGAAGGACTGGATGCAAATACCCCTTTCAGCTCTAATGGCCAATTATTCTACTATATAACATACTTACAATTATGAAATCCACTGATTGATTTGTATCAGTAACTGGAGAAAGAGTGCCACAGTACTACTGCATATAAGGTTATCAGATATGCCCAGGTAGAAGCAATGGATTCTTCCATTCTTCCTTTATATTTAGGAAGAAACTAACTGCATGTTTCTCTTATGATTTTTGGAGATATCATGTTGGTATTGCAATGGTGTGGACATTCTGGGGTGTCACTCTTTATATACCCTTTGGAATTTCATAATCTTAACTTTAGTTACTGCTTGGGTATCGAGGAAAAATACAAAAGAAAACTCATTCTTTTTTAAAAATTTAAATCACTTAACCTTACTTTCATTTTCCTTCTAGGCTGACCATTAAGTTGTATTCTAGCTTCTCCCAACGTTTAGGTTTTCTTATTTGACCATTCTGTTTATCTTCTCATCGAAAGTATTAGGGCCACCAGGGTTCTGGTGGGAATATTAAGGTTTCTTTACAGATTTCAAGGCATTAGACTAAAAGAGATTTCTCAAGGAAATCCCAAAACTTCTACCGGCTATTGGCCTATGACTTTATAATATAGAGCAGAGAGCATTAAAGTAATATTAGCATCTTTTGCTATCGATTGACTGCCCTTCATTATAATGGAAGAGAAGTCTTGTTTTGTACACTCTTTCCAAAATGGACATGGCTGGAACTCTACGGAACCTGAGGACAGGTTTCTGACAGGAAGACATTTCTCTTAATTACCCCTTTTCTGATATAATCACTCGTAATGACAGAGCAAAGTCCAGAGAAGCTGTACAATGACTTTCTTTCCCCCACATTCCTCAAGGCTGCATTAGGGAGGAACACCCAATGTCTTGTCAAGTGCCTCATTGTGTTTGAAGTTTGTTTTGTTGTTTTTTTTTTTTAAGCCTGTATTAGAGAGAATGTGAACCACTGAATGATAAAACGTAGTCTTAGGCACAGATCCTGCAAGGAATAGCTTTTGAAATTCTCTGACATACTAAGTTATAATTGGGTTTTAATGCATAAAATGGCTGAGTAATTTAAATGTTTAGAAAAGAAAACGGTGTTTCCTAGAGTTTATGAAGTGGTAAGCCTATTTCTTATAAATGATTAACTGTGCGTCATCCTTTCAAAAACCAGCGTCCATTAGCATATGTGCCTCGCAAGGAAGGCTGAAGGGACACACGAGTTTACCAAACTAGCATCTTCTTATGGCAAACCTGTAGCACATTTCTGTCTGAGAAAGGAAGATGAGACATAACAAACCATAAACCATATTGAGTTTGCTGTCTACCTGTCCCAGCTTACCAAATAAAGAACAATGTTTTAAAAAAATATAGTCACCGCATGTGGTCTTGCTTGAGGATAGAGAATGTAATAGATCAGGACGTCCGTAGTGTATAGAATGTGTCACAGTGGCATACAGGCCTGTCCTTGATAACTTGATTCATCTGCTTGCTTCTTCCCAGGCCTCCCTTTGCCATCAGGTTCTGCCCCACACCAAGAAAATCATGATAGTAATGGTGAGTTCTCGTCCTTCTTCATGACAAAGTATGCAGGAAATGCAGGCATTGTGACCTCTACATGTCAGTTCTGAAAGCTTTTGGGTCCAGGGACAAGTCCTTCTTCCATATCCTTCCTGACCCTTAACGCAAGGTTTGAATGGGGAAATCACTGGCTTGAGCCTCATTAAGAACTGTATTTGGGACCATGCTCTGTCACTTATGGGTCATACAGCTGAATATTGCTTAAATGTTGTCATCATAGAAAGAGAACAGTAGAATGTGTATAATGATACCATTTTGGGTTGTTCTAAGCATCCATGGGGATAAAGCAGGCAAAGGAAAGAAGCTTTACAAATGCAGTGTTTCCTCATAAGGGAAATCAGACCTTTGGATTTGTTGGCAACATTTCAGAGGCCTAGAGAAGGAAAGATAATCTGAGATGGTGGGTTCTAATTCATATGTAAGTTAATATAACATAAATGGCACAGAAATGAGAGAGAAATAAGTTACTAGATGCACGTGACAAATAGGTTTCTACTGATGCTGGGAGTGTACATAGTGTTTAGCTGGGCAGCCTTGGGCTGTAAACCAGTTGAGGCTGCTTATACTCTAAAATACGTTATAAAATTGAGGACTTAAGGTAATATGACTCCTTGGCTTCAGCATCCTAACAAGGTCCTTCTGGAAATGAAATGATAGGGGATTCCTAGCCCAGCAGTACTAAAAGGTACATAATTATAGGCAGATGAGCCTTCTATCACTATTTCCCCAGGTTTAAACTATTAATAAATCCATTAGCTCTTCAGTGGCAAAAACTTCCCAACCAATGAAGCCAACCTATTGTCTGAGTCAATCAGTGTTGATTCTGTAAGCACCTAGTTGGGAGTATAAAATCCAACTCAAGTTACTTGTATTTTCCTTGCTAACAAAACTAGTGGAGCAGCAACAAAATTTACCTAAAGTTCTAGATGCTGAGATGTAAAGGAAGGGCAGGTAGAGTGACTTTGAATTTAAACTCAGTTCTAATGATAAAGTGCTCAAGTCGCCATGATCCAAATTGTTTAAGGAACACACACACACACCCCCCAATGCAGACATACAGACGGTACACAATCAGTATGTCAATGCACATTGGCTAAAGGTACAATTCTAATAAGATACATTTATCTGGACAGGTAAACAAATGGTACGATGAATGGTAGTATCAGGACCAAACGTACTGTGTGGCATAACAAGAGCTGGGACACCTATCGACCTTGAGTTTCGAGTGCTAGCTGTGTGCTCTGGGCTCACCAGCATATCTGGAACAGTTTACAATCTTACTCAGAAGTCAAGATAGGTGATAAGCAGAGGTTAGTGACAATAATACTATTGTATTATTAGATTATTATTGGATATCGTATGGAATTGTTTTATAAACATTGCATAGTTTATAAAACATTTCCCAATTTAATTTCATCCCTACATTAATAAGCCTCCGAGATGGATGTTATTGACCCCATTTTACAGATAAGGACACTGACGGTAAGAGACTTAAGCTTTCTGAGTCCAGAGGTCTTATTCTTAATTTTAGGCCATGCTTCATAAATTCCAACTTCAGATTTGATCTCAGAGTCTTAGTAGAATGACATTATTATTATTGCTCTTGTCCTTGGTTCAGAAAGGAATCTGAAGTTGCTTCTTCATATATTCCTATACTTTGGTTCTAGAAGGGCTTGGAAAGCTCTGCAATGATCCATTGACCATGTGAAGTGACCCTCAGTCTCTATAATTTTCATGAGGGCACTTAAGCTCTTCTCTCTTTCCCAACTATATCAGAAGTGGGGTGATTCCTGCTGTTCATCACAGACATTGACACTGAAGCACTGATTGCTTCAAAATGGAAAGAAACATACAGCTCAAATCTACAGATTATGATCACAGAAAAAAGCCTGAAAGAATTATTTATACTTAAGGTTAACAGTAGCTTTCTGTGTATAATGGAGTGATGAGTGATTTTTATTTCCTTCTTTAGGCCTGTCTTAAAAATATTTTATAATAGATTTGCATTATTTTCTCACTAAAGGAGTTATGTTAAAAACAAAATAGTGACATCTTTGTCTGATTACTTTAGTTAAAAAGATGTCTTTAAAATGTTCTCTCGTATTGCACTAGGACACTCACATTATTCTGTCCTGGTTTTTAAAACTTATTCAAATGTGATCTATAGTTACATTGTATTTATCTGTTGCCCTCTGGTTTGTTTTCTGATCCCTAGCACCTGACAATACCTGCGAAGATAGCTGAGATAAAGTCCCAGCTCTGTTTCTCACTAACTATATGACCTAGAGTAATGTAGCTTCTCCATTTCTTTGCCTACAAAACAGAAATAATAATTCCTGTGTCCCTGCATGGAGGTAAAGTTTCTTGAATGTATAAATTAATGAAAGGGTATACAACTGTGTATACAGCATCAAACAGGATGTGTGAAGAAAATGAAAGGTAAAGAGCTGGTCACTGACAATCAAGCAGGACCTAATAGATGTGTATAAATAACCACAACACAAGCTAAATGCTAAGGGAAACTGGGGAAGGGTAAGATCAATTCCAAATAGAATCAGAATCAAGAAAGACTTCATGTATAAGGTGGCATTTGAATTAGGGTCTTGAAAGATGAGTAGAATCGCATAGGCTGGAAATTGGGGACACACATTCAAGAAACAATATGAAACTTTTGAATTTTCTTTACATCTCTACCTCTTAATACGGTGCTTACACAAATCATTTTCCACTGTTTCATTGTTCATTATTCTCTGCTTAAAATATAACTCTTTGCTGAAGCTAGCAATCATTGAACATTTCTTTCATGCCCAAGAAATAACCAGAGCTTATCTCTGGGAGCTACTTCCCGGAGAGAGGAAGGTTGGTCTGGAGCCTGGGACCTTCATAGTCCTCTTAGCGGTGAAGGAAATGGATTCCTGGGATACTTGACAGCTGTCCTGTTACAGAGCCAAATTTTTATATATATTCTACAAATTTAAGGATTGAAAGCAAGTTGTGTTTTTGTTTGGTTCATTTGAGTTTAAAACTCTGGAAGTACCTTAATGTATGGACTTAGTTTGCTTGGTTGGTTAGTTGTTTTTTTTCCCCCAAAAACACTTCCTTCACAGAAGATACGCAGAGGTGGATGGAGACCACATTACCACCTATGCTTCCCCGTCTGCCAAGTGGAGATGCTAACAGTACCTGTATCAGAGGGTTATTATTAAAAGTACATAGCACTAGTAAGAGCTTTACACATGTTTAAAACAAGGAAAATCAAAATCATATTTATCAGAATACACACACACACACACACACACACACACACATTCCCCAAAATCTTTTCCTTAATATTTTAGAGATCGCTTGTTGTCTCTCCACGTATTGGCATTTGTAATTTCTACAAGTAGAAAATCCAGGCACAATGCATGAACCCAAAGGGACCACTGGTCATAAAAAAGTTAGGCTTTTTAATTTTTTCATGCTTAATTAACAGATGAAACCAAAGGCTATATTTCATTACTGTGTTTTCAGTGATGCTGGAACCTATAGGTAAAGAATGATGTCTTCTTGCCAGCGGCTTATCTTTTACCCTCTCTCTTTTATTAACTCACCATCCTAGTTTACATTGTATTTATAATACTTGATCGTGGTACACAGCTCAGTGACCATTTTTCAACCCACTGGTGTCTCAACGCCCCATGGTAATATATATGCTACATTAAGGATCATCCTATGGAATGTGCACACAGAGAAAGGGGCTCAAGTCCTTGTTAAAGATTTGCAAAACAACAAGATATAAGTATATATGTATATGCTTAAGTGATACTTCTTTTATTCTTTTATTTTAGAACATTGAGTTGTCTTGGTAAACATGAATCATATTGTGAAATTCCATTTATCATCAACAGCCCTTTTGTTTTGTTAACCTGTACGTTTATCCTTTCTCCAGTACTATAACCATCACCTGAAGAACACCAGAGCTCCTGCCGTACCTGGAGTGTGTCTGTGAGTGCACACAAGGAGAAAGCTCTGAGGACAAGAGGGGTAAGGCCACTGTCACCTCACCATCATCATTACCATCATTATTACAGGACCATTCGCTGGCCACTGATCAGACACTGTGCTAAATTCTTCATCTTACATCTTACCCTACAAGGTAGATACTAGTATTCCCATTTTACTGATGGGGAAAATGAGGCATAACAAGATTAAGGAACATGTTGAATAAGCCTCTAGTTAATAAGGGCAGACACTAGGATTTCTACCCAGACCTGCCTCACTCCAAATGCCAGGTTCTTAACCACTCTACTTCACTGCCTTATCACCTTAGAAGGGAATTTATGCAATTAAGTAGTGGCTAAAATATTAATAGCAAAGTCAATAATGCACAAATTGTGGTATCAGTAAAGGCCTAAACAAAGCCATGTTTGGAAATGAAAGCATCAATGTGCTGACAACAAACACCTCCGCCCCTCGCCCCACCACACACACACACAGGAATTTTATTAACATCTTCTCCTTCCTGAAACTTTTAACGCAGCACTACAATGTATTCATTGCAAGGTGCCATTAGGGCTGGGCTCACTTCAAGTGTTACCAATTCATGGGCAGATTAGAGGGCACATTAATAACGTAGTTAATATGAAGTGTTTAGCGTCCCCACATCGGTGACAAATACGACTCAGCCAAATTTCCTGACCACTGAGGCCACGGAGGAACAATTTGGTAGATTTCATCAACAGTTCTAATTATGTTCCTGTCAAGTCGAGAACGAAGTAATCCATAACTGGGGGGTGCTCGGAGACAGTGGCACAGAAGAGTAATTTATGCCCAAGACACAGGGTCCTTTCTGTAGTTAGTGTGCACAACGCCTGACTAACAAGTGGGTTCAAAAAGGAATTTATTAGGGAAAATACAGCCCTCTCGCTTGGAGAGGCCTGTCGGGTGTAAGCTTATGAGGAGTTACGAGGTAATGACTTCTAGGAAGTCTTGTTTATACAAGCATCTGGCGTTCAGGGCTCTCGGCAGCCTCAGAAACTGCAGGTTGTGAGATGTAGGATCTCCGCTCCGAGCCTCTCTCAGACTTTTTTCAACTGCTAGATTTGAGCTGCATCTCTTGAGAGGATTTGTGGGCAGACTTTTAAGTGCGACAGGCGGGAGGCTGAATGGAGTGTGCCAATGAGGAGTCGACTTATGAAATAGATTTTTTAAAAATAACAGTTCAATCCTTGGATAGAGTTCTCATCGAGAGATACAAGGATATTGTTAGAAGAAGAAAAAAACGGACTCTTTTATGAAGCTAAAATAACGTGCTAATGGAATGTGCAAAGGAATTGTTAGGAACAGTAAACCAAAATGTCATAATACCCCTCAACCCTGTGCACGCTCTCACCTCCTACAACTGAACTATGAGACAGACAATTGGAAGAGTGGGGGGAGGAGAGGAAGGCGAAGGGGAAGGAGGGTGGTTGGGGGAGAAAACACATCATGCAATTTTGAATGATTTTCCACTGCGATCTATGTTGGGATGCAGCTCCTGTTCTCTCCAACAGGGTAATTTTATACATGGCATTCTTATTAAATATTTCAAAGGTGGGGAGAGGAAGGATGAGGAGGAGTTAGTTATGTGTCTGGTGCATTTTTTTTTTTAAGAGTTAAAGCTGGTAATTTTAGCAGTTGCCTGGTTATTATTACGATCAGTTGTTAATTAAAATAAAATGAAGCTTTTTAAACTTCAACACCTTATTGCAAATTATGCAAAAAAACATGACTAATTGCATTATTAGCAAAAATTACATTTCAAAATAGCTTCACACAAAGAACTAAAATTATCTCATCTAAACTCAACTTTTAGCAAATGAACCCTGAGGAGACAAAGCTCTGGGGAAAACAAGGGTTATTCTGCCTGGCATTCAACAGGGGGAGGAGAGGGAGAGAGAGAGGGAGAGAGAAGAAGGAAAAGAGGAGAAAAAGAGGGAGGGTGGGAGAGAGAGATTACCAAATATTAATAGAAATAGTGAATAAATTTTATATTACTTAAGCTAAACTATTAGATAACAAATGTAGATAATTCTCACCCAGTACAACATGATATGTATTTGGATATAGTCAATTCCTGATCATCTACAAATAATTTTCCAGGCAATGAAGTGATAAAAACCAGGACTCATTATTCCTAAGGCCTTCTTTCATCTTTAAATGCAGGCCTGGTCAGAGATGGGGTAGAAATGAGGCCCAAGAATAATGAGAAAGATGTTTGCAATTCACTGGGTACTTACCTGTGGAAAAATATATATATTTTTAAACGGTCAGAAGACTAATATCGATTGTTCTTTTTTCACCCAAAATGCTTCTATACTTTGCCTGAGTGGAGAGCGGGGAGCTGTGTCTGCAAATAGGTCTTCATGCTTTATTTTGCTACACAGAGACTTCAGGGTGCCCACCGTTCCCTTGGGTGCTCTCACGCTGTACAAATGGCGATACGCTAATGCAATACAAGATGGCGCATTTGTCTCTATAAGCAAGCCCCACACAATTGCTCATTTGGTATCAGTATGCATTTAATATTATTTGATTGACCTCTTTTCCCTTCACCCTACTCCTTATTTTTAGGCCACCACGATCTCTATTCAGGAACAGCAGGTGTTTTAGCAAAAAGTAAAACATTACATGGACAAAAGAACAATTATAATATACATTTCAGGGAATTCCTTGCTCAACATTGACTGAAGCTGCTAAGCTGAACGGAAAGTTCCTTTTGGCTATTAGTTTTGGCAGGGTTTCTCCTGTCGGTGGAGAACACTAGCATTATTCTCCTAATCCAGGAGAGAGGGAGACAGATTACCTCCTGAAATGTCATCCTGCTTCAGGGTCATGTTGTATAACCCTTTATATAAACAACTACTGCCTCAGGAGCATCTTATATTGGACAACTCTGGAAATGAAAGCCTGCAAGCTAATTTGGCAAAATGGCCACGTTAGCCAATAGAGTCAACTGGCCCATCTGATGGAGCACCTCGACACCCCAAAGTCTGGGGGAAGACAAGGAGGCTACCTTATTTCATTATACTCTTTCTCAAATTCCTCCACTGCCATCATACTTCTTAATTTAATTTTTCTTTTTTTCTCCTGTAGGACATCCACCAACATGGGGAATAATAGTAGTACTGAACATCTGAAAGGCAATAACTACAATAACACTCACAGTTCGAGCAGAGTCAGTGTGCTCACAATTCTTCACTACTTTGCTCCGAAGCCCTAGACTTGATTAGTCCAAATCTCTTCACTTATCTCATGTGATGCCTTGCACATTACAAGCGCTCAAAAACTTTACCTGTGGATTGACCTTTTGCAGGGAAAATTGCATATTTTATATAAAAAAATACCAAATGTTACACTTCAAATGTTATAAGAGAATTATTGGACAACACAGTATTTTGAAAATGTGCAATTTAGATATAAGGTATACGGTGAGGAAATCCATTTAGTCATAAGAATTCAGTTCTAAGATGTACAGCATTTGATATCCGGGTCCAAGGCTGTGTGTATTGTTACTAGCCTTAGCTACAATTTCCTAGGCGGTCTATCTGTTCTAACAATAATTACATGATATCTGCTTGTAGATTTGCAGACTTTGTGGGATGTTGATGCTTTACTGCTTCTAGGTATTTCGGTCATTCTTCAAAATCTGGACTCATTGTTTCTGTGACAAATTTGACACACAAAATTAGCCAATTAGTACCCTCATTTGTTGTTCTTTTTTACTCCTCTTTCAAAGGAGCAGCCAGTAGACACTGCTTAAGGCTAAATTTAGGGGACAGAAAGATCATCTGTCTAAATCAAGGTGGTTAATCCAATTACCAAATTTCTCTCAGTATAGCTGCCCTCAGGCTACTGTATATCATTGTTCATCTAAAAAGTGTTCTTCAGAGACTCTGCTGGGGAAAACCTGCTAGCATTGTGCCACCCATGCAATGCTCTATACAACAAGCAAGTGGCAATAAAACAATACAGATTAGCACATGCGTTGAGGCTGGCTGGGGGAGGGCCCCAACTGTCATGCTTGGAGTTATTCCCTGTGAAACGAGGGTTAGAGTGTATTGAACATCAAAGCTTAGGTGGGACCGTGGGTTTCCTACTCCTCATTTGCAGAATAAACACGGGGACAGCATTGTCCAATGAACAGCACTCCAATGAGGATGAAGTAAAATATTGCACAGTTCACAAATCTTGCAAACTGTAAAATTGAACGGGAAAGAGGTAAAGTCAAAGATGACTTCGAGATTTTTTTTAGAGTGGATGGATGTTGGAGTAAAGGGTGGGCCATTAACAAAATCACAGCGAGGAGGCGATAACTTGAAAGGGAAGATAAGAAAAATGGTTTGAAAAATGGGTATGTTGAGCTTCAGGCAGCATATCCAGGTGGCTTTGACCAGCATTGTGAAGTGTGATTGGAAATTAGAAGGGAGGTCAAGACTGAAATGTACAATTGGGTATTATATGCATAGACATAAGTTCTGAAGCCTTGCTCATGGAAGAATGACGACAACAGATGCTAGCAATTAGGAAACAAAATGTTGTCTAAGAAATAGGGAGGAAGTCAGGCATGTACAGAGGCATGAAAGCCGAGGAACAAGAAAGTGTCAGTGAGGAAAGGGCCATTAAGTACAGCAGAGAGCACTGGGGAAAGATCAATGGTTTTGGAGACAGGAAGGTCACTGGGGACCTGAAGTACAGTGGAGAGGCAGGCACCAGATCACAAGGGGTTAAGGAGTATTCTGCGATGACTAGGTGGAGATCAGGTCCAGGAAACATTTTTATGATAAAATGGATAGTGAAGGCATGACAGCAGCAAAGGAAGACAGCTGTCTGAGCAGTAACCAAAGTATAGGGGAAGTTTTTTTCTTCTTCTTCTTCTTCTCTTTGTCTTTGGAATTAGAGGAATTCAGCATGTAAATGGAAGGATCAAATGACAGAGCTGAATCTTAGATAAGCAGGAAGGGTTGGGGTCAGCTTTGGAAGGGAGGCGCATTCCACATGGTGGGAGAGGACAGGAGATGCCTAAAGCTCTGTCTAGCTTGACAATGGAAAAAAAGTGGCAAGATGAAGTGTGTGACAACTTCTAGTCTCTTAAAAGAATTACAAGCTACCAGTAACAGGAGTCATGTGAAACAGCAGAGCAAGGCTCAACGAAATATAAGGCCGTAATATTTATATTACAACATTTAATGAGGGAACTTAGCTAAAGCGATTTTTTAATGTCTTGCAAACAAAACTGCTTGATTTATTGAAGCTCCTACATTTTATCCTCTTGTTCTGGAATCAGGGGGCCTAGCTCAATAGAGTCACACTGTCACATTAAAGCAGAGTTTAAAAAAAGTACATGCTTCATTATGTATTTACCTTTCAAACAAGTGAAATATTTTAGGAGCTCTAGGTTCCGCTTATACAAAGTGAGGAAAGCAACCAATACCGCTATTTTAATAAAAATCAGGAAGGATAAATTAGAAATATATTTTTTAATCATTAGACTGATTTTCAAACCTAACGAAAATTACGAAAGTAAGTTTTGGATGACATAAAGACTCAACTCAGACATATGAACAGCAAAGTTTCAGAAACAAAAAGAAGTATCTTGTCCTCTAGTTTCCTTTTATACCTGCAAGTTGCACATGGCAAGAATCAGTCTGTTAGTGAATCTCCCCAAAGTAAACTTCAGGACAGGAAGAATAAAATGAAACAAGAAAATGAGGCTGCTCTCTCACCAGTGAGTTCAACCCCGTCAGCAGTAAGTCATTGAATTTAACTGCACATCTTTTATTATTTTATTTTGCTTTTTTCCTGTTTTTATTTCTACAATCACAGGCCTAGCAAGACTGTCCTCTCCCAGTGGGAGGCTGGCACAGCACAACAGGATGACCAGGGAGGCAGCAGGAAAACAGGTGATCTCTCTCTTCTTCCATCGCTGTATATAAAAGGGGCTTGGCATAAATGAGTTTTAAGACGGCCACCAGCCATTTCTTATTTTTTTCTGAGCAATCATCGATATCAGCATCAAATGGAGTGGTGGCTCCACATTGAGTCGTGGCAGCACAGCGAACCCAGCACGCAAACGCTTTGGCTAATTTAAAGTCCTTGTGCAGCCGAATCAAACATGACAAGACGATGGCAAAACGAGTGGCTATTATGCCAAATGAGAGTGGGTAGATGGCTGAAATTGGTTTGAGTGGCAGAGACAAAAGAGGGAGAAAGAGGAGAAATAACTGAGAATGATAATCCCAGATAAAACAGGATGCTATATATACATGTATGCCAACACAAAGACACACACACACACACAACCAGAGGAGAAAAACAAATGCTTCCAAGCTTTAGTACTGTACAGACGAAACATGCAACCGGCTTGTAATAAGAAGGAATACCATGTAAAATGATGTATGATCAAGCACTGGTCCAGTCACAGGTAAAGATATATTTAACTTTTAAAAAAAATAACCCTTTCCATAGAAATCTCCGATTTTTAGAATAGTAAAACCGTCATTTCATGCTTGATTTAAAGCGCTGATGTTTAATAGTCATTACTGTGGGGAAGTAGTGGGGAGTCACTGATTTAGGAACGACAAATCCTGGTTATAAAGATAGGCCAATGGGTGTGTGCTGAGAGCCCAAAGATTTCTTCGAGTCATCCGGTCATCAAGAGAATCCGACACAGTGGGCTGCAGAGGATGAGGAATTCATCATGAAAGGCAACAGGGAGCTAAAGAGCAGGCTGATGGGGTCCTGAGCCACAGACCTTGACCACAGCTTAGAGCACAACGGCTTCCAGCCTGCGGAAAGACGACCTGTGGGATCAGCGGGGGAGCTGTCCTTTGTAAGATTAACAATTTAGAAAGGCAGAAATTAATTTTGTCTAATAGTGATGGGTACAGACTTCTAACAAAGTAGGTTACAAGGTCAGCCAGCTTTCAGAAGCTTTACATTGCAGGGTTTTTATTTTTTTTTACCAACAGGGAAAGTAGATTTAGGGTGATCTACAGCTAAAAGCCCGAAACACAGATATAACTGAAAGTCTGTCTTCCACAATCCAGGTTTGGGAGTTGAGCTTTTCTTTAGTCTATTCCCACAAATTTTCTCTTCACCTATATAACTGTACCTGAGAAGGCATGAAATGGAGATTAAAGCCACATTTACAGCTAGCTCTTGTGCTCTATCTGTACCCATTCGATGAAACACTTTTCTCTTGCCTTAGACCTCCCTTCCCACTGCGCACCTGAAATCAGGTACTGAGAGGGAAGAATGAGATCACTTTTTGTTTCTCCATATCATAAGTTCTCAACACCATACAGTAAAAATTGGTTCCAATTCTGGTAATGATGAAAGAAGCTCTGGTGTGGCAACAAAAATTGGTTCAATTTTTTTTTTCAATTTGTAAAAGTGTTGTTTTTAGTACATGAAGATTATACCACTGAAAATCAGCATTCATACACTTTGTCACTTCCCCCCAAGTTTTCATAATGACTTCGGAACCTTGATAGTTCCTATTCTGATAACATAGTAACTAGAGACACACATGGTTAAGAGAGTTGATGAATTTTAATGGCATACTGTGGTTATATTAAAGAAAGAAAACATCTGGCCTAGGCAGGGATCAAATTCATGACCTTGGCCTCAAAAGTCGCCATGCTCTAACCAGCTAAACTTACCACAAACAAAATTTGTTTAAGGTTGAAATAATTGTTAAACAGTTATACAGGCATACCTCAGCAATATTGTGAGTTTAGTTTCAGACCACTGCAATAAAATGAATATCAAAATAAGTCACAGGAATTCTTTGGTTCCCAGTACATATAACAGTTATGTTTACACTATGCTATAGTCTCGCAAGCGTGCAATGGCATTACATCTAAAAAAGACAATGTCCACATCTTAATTACAAAATACTCTAATGTTAAAAATTGCTAACAATCATCTGAGCCTTCACCAAGTCATAATACTAGCTTCCAACTTTCCTTCTGCAGCTTTCTCACATCTCTCAGTCTTCATAGAAATGAAGAGAGTTAGGGCCTTGCTCTGGATTATGCTTTGGTTTAAGGAAATAGTGTGGCTGGTTTGATCTTCTATCCAGACCACTCAAACTTTCTCCACATCAGCAATAAGACTCATTTGCTTTCTTATCACTAGTGTGTTCACTCGCTTTAATTTCCTTCAAGAACTCTTTTTTTTGCATTCACAACTTGGCTGACTGGCACATGAAGCCTAGCTTTTGGCCTATCTCAGCTTTCACAGTGCCTTCCTCACTAAGCTTAATCATTTCTAGCTTTTGATGTAAAATGAGAGGTGTATAAATTTTTCTTTCACTTAAAGCCATTGTAGGTTTATTAAATGGCCTAATTTCGATATTGTTGTGTCTCAGGGAATAGGGAGACCCAAGAAGAGGGAGAGAGACAGGGAAATGGCTGGTCAGTGAGGCAATCAGAACACACACAACATTTATCAATTAAGTGTGCAGCCTTATATAGGCATGATTTGTGGTCCCCAAAACAATCACAATAATAACATTAAAAATCACCTTAAATGTAAGACCTGAAACCATAAAAATTCTAAAAGAAAACATTGAAGAACTTCTGAAATTGGCACAAGCAAAGAATTTATGACTAACACTCCAAAAGCAAATATAGCAGCAACAAAATAAATAAATGAGACTTAATTAAACTAAAAAGTTTCTGCACAGCAAAGGAAATAATCAACAGAGTCAACAAACAACCTACAGAATAGGAGAAAATATTTGCAAACTATACATCTGACAAAGGACTAATACCCAGAATCTACCAGAAACTCAAAGAAATCAGTAGGAAAAAAACAAATCACCCCATTAAAAAGTGGACAAAAGACATGAACAGATTTTTTTTCAAAAGAAGATAGAAAAATGGCCAAAAAACACATACAAAAATGCTCAACATGACTAATCATCAGGGAAATGCAAATTAAAACCACAATGAGATACAACCTTACCCTGTCAGAATGGCCACTGTTAAAACAATAGAAGCTGGTGTCGATGCGGTGAAAAGGGAATGCTTATACACTTTTGGTGGGAATGTCAATTAGTACAACCTCTATGGAAAACAGTATGGAGATTCCTCAAAGAATTAAAAGTAGGCCTACCATTTGATCCAGCAATCCCACTACTGGGTATCTACCCAAAGGAAAAGAAGTCGTTATATTAAAAAGACACTTGCACTTCTATGTTTATTGCAGTACAATTCACAATTGCAAAGATACAGAGTCAGCCTAAGTGCCCATCAACTGCGGAGTGGATAAAGAAAATGTGGCATATATATACCATGGAGTACTACTCAGCCATAAAAAGGAATGAAATAATGTCATTTGCAGCAACTTGGATGGAGCTGGAGACCATTATCCTAAGTGAAGTATCTCAGGAATGGAAAAATAAATACCACATGTTCTCACTTATATGCGGGAGCTAAACAATAGGTATACATACATGGTCATACAAAGTGTCCATATGGACATGGCGAGGGAGGTGAATCATCGGAAATTATCTATCTGGTACAATGTACACTATTCAGATGATGGGTACACTAAAAGCCCTAACTTCACTACTACACAATTCATCCATGTAACAAAAAACACTTGTATCTTCCAAATCTATCAAAATAAAAAAAGATCACCCAAACAGATACATTAATGATGAAAAAGTTTGAAATACTGTGAAAATTACCAAAATATAACACAAGATCAAAGTGAGTACATGATGTTGGAAAAACGGTGCTAAATGACTTGCTAGACGCAGGTTGCCACCAATCTTCAATTTGTAAAACTGCAATATCTGCAAAGCTGAATAAATCGATGTACAATAAAACGAGGTACGCCTACAGTTATCACCAACTAACCCAAAATTGAATTGGTAGCCTCTTTGTTAAAGGGCACCATGGATCTTTAAATTAAAATAGAGTTTGTTGGTGAGGTGGAGTGGCTCAAGCCTGTAATCCCAGCACTTTGGGAGGCCAAGGTGAGAGGACTGCTTAAGGCCAGGAGTTCAAGACCAGCTTGGGCAACATAGTGAGACCCCCATGTCTGCAAAATATAGAAAAAATTTATCTGGGTGTGGTGGTGTGCATCTGTAGTTCCAGCTACTCGGGAGGCTGAGGCAGGAAGAGGATGAGCCCAGAAGTTTGATGTTGCTGTGAGCTATGATGATACCACTGCACTCCAACCTGGGTGACAGAGTGAGATCCTGTCTCAAAAAAAAAGAAAAAATAGAATTTGTCTAATTTCCGGAGATGGAGTGAGAAGGAAGAAGAAGTGGTGAAGAGAGAGGAAGCAAGAGAGAGAGAAAGAGAGAGAAACATTCATACTCAGGGTATACTGTCAGCACTGGTCTCCCATCGGCATGTTTCCCTTTTTAGAAACAGACCTGTTTTCAGGGTAAACATCTTCCTCTGAACACCAGGGGCTAGCGATCTGGTCAGCATCAGTTCGCGCACTATCCTTGTCCTGGGGGATTGTACAGGAATTCAATCAGGAAGGAAACTGCTGGGTACAAACAGCTGCCAACTTCATTTAGGATGGGACTTTAACATGAAAGAACAAGGTCCAGGAGCATTTTGCAGCCCACTTTGGAGAGCAGTTAAGAATAATGTCTCCTCAGGACAGTGGCTGGCCAGGTGAAAACCTGAAGGAATAAGACAGGTAACTTATGGCAGGTTTACTTTATCATGCCAGCACCTCTTAACCTCCCCTCCAGCCTGCAGGGGCAGATGTAGCTTGCAGTTTGGAATACAAGACAAAAAAGCCAAGTGTCTGGTTTTAACAAAAATCCTTTGGGAAATGTACATGTTAGTTCATCCACATTCAGCAAATGGAGCAAAACATCATTTCTTTATTAATCTTTACATTAAAAAAAAACAAGAAGAAAATATAGGGGCCTTAGAATGGCATGGATGATTTACAAAAAAAGAGGAACATTATTTTCCATAATGAGGTCAGTTTTCTTATCCAGTTTTCATTTTTCAAAGCTAAATTAAGTAATCCTCTAATATAAAACAAATTTTGGCCATTAAAGAGAATAAAATTAATTTATCTAGAAGCTTGTTGCCAGATTGGACCAAAAAAAAAGGCCAGAAGATATTTCTCTCTGCTATTCATACTGGCAAGAAAGACTAAAACAAAATACCCAACAACAAAGATCATTTTTGATGGAGGACAGTCTTACTTGGGAAATCTATGCTATACACCTATTCACCATGTCTATTTCTATGTAAGGTCCATAACTTCCTTTTCCTTTTTTGTCTCAAAGTTGAATTTATGTCCTCGTACTGCGGCTTAAGAGAACCCTGGTTCATAGTTCAGTAAGACATTGCTTACTAGGGAAGTCCGACGTAGGTCCGTAGGGCATCTCATCCATCCTGTGCTTGCGTGGCACTCACTACCAAGGGAGCCCATTAGGAAAGAAGGGCACACTGAAGTCTGAGAAGGGGAACACCAGGATGCTGGTTGCAGCAGCCACGGCTGAGATTCCATTTGTCTTCAGAGCACTGGGAGCCGGTACATGTACTCTGTCACAAACTCCACTTCTCTCTCCAATCCATGGCGCCTTTAAAGCAAGGGGCAGATGCACTCTCTGCCTGGAGATGCTGCAACAACCACACTGTCACCCAAGACTCCAATTAAGTGGTATGTGACATGTTTATAAGGCAACCCAGCCAGAGATCAACCTGCCCATTTTGCTGAGTTTTAAATGGTTTTCACTGGAAGACACCTGTCTTTATCTACCCATTGACAGGAAAGGAACATTACTAATCCAAGAAGCAAAGGCGCCTTGGATTTGATCATGCATTTATACCATAAATCTTTAAAGAAGAAAAAGATTGCTGAAGAATGCTTTATATTGCCTCATGTGCCAGATGTGATCTGACACACACAAATGCAGGGATGTTATTCTTTTGAGATGTTTGAATTTCATAAAAACCCACTAAACTGGAATCCAGACTCACACCTGTGAAACATGTACCATCAAAAAATTAGTGACTGTGAACTGGATTAATTCCTCTTTCTTTTTGCCTTAAAGGGAATAAAACTACCCTTTCAATCTTGTCCTAAATTCATGATGACCAGGCAATCAAAAAGAACACTTAGTTATTCCATAGCTCACACAATAATGAATAGGAGACAAATGAGACAGATTCTTTTTTTTTTTTTTAATTTTCACACATCTTTTCAACATTGTTTCAACAAAGGGAACTATTAAGAAATTGAATTTTGTTTTGCTACATTTTATATGAGTTTTGTGAGGGGTTTCTTTTTCTTTTTTTGCAACCATAACATGGCAAACAGGGAGTTTCAAAATTGTGATTTTATTAAGGAATGGAAGACAACCTTTTATCAACAGGGCTTTACAAAATATTCCATCAGCAGAAGTGTTAGGCAGGTCGGAGAGACTAACTTTTCCAAGGTATTAAATTAAAAGATGTTGAATTACGTTAAATGCCCCACATTGAATTGACATTTCCCCTTTTTTAATGCAAGCTAAGATTGATGAAAAATACCACTTATCTACATTAAGGGTCAAAATCTCTCGCAAAAGGAGCTTCTGGTTCAACACGTCAGAGCAGAGTCAGTCTTCCATAATCCAGGGACCAAGACGCGGATCACATTCTGATGATCCAATTAATGGTGGGATACTTTACAATCATCCGGCAAGCAAGGCCCCTAACAGATTGTGGGGCTGTAACATCAATTTCTTAAGTGCATTTAAAGGATTACAAATGTTAGTCCTGGCTTGAGATTGAAACACCTATTGAGGTGCTCTGAACCACATTACTGTAATTGGGTACCTGAATTAATGCCATTTCTTCTGATGGGTGAGTCGAATACATTGGAATTAAGAGTTCTTTTTGCTGTATTTCACTTTCCCATTCTTTCTTCCGTTTTTTTTTTTTGTTTCCTTGGAACATAAATCTCAATTGAAATAACTCTTTTTTAATCCAGATAGCTTTAATTACAGCCCTCAGGAATCCAAGTATTGTCCTCATTTTACCTCATGCACTGTTTGGGTGCCTTCTCCTCTGAGCTTGTTATTTTAACATGCAGCGCCTAGATGATGAAAATACAATTCTTTTCTTAATACAACTAAGAGAATGAGGGGTGGGGGAAAGGGAGGGGACGAATTCTCTGCTTCTCCTCCCTTCCAGCCAGATGAATCTCTTTATGAACACTAGGATAGCACTTGGGATTCATTACAGGGCTGGGGAATTAAGAACCACATCCTCCCTAAATCTTTCATTCTTTCTGAGGTCAGTTTGAGTAAAAGTTCTGATTGGGGAAGAACTGAATAGATGGGCATTGTCTGGATATTTTAGACTTCAAAATAAGTATTTTTACCTTCTTTCCCACCTTTATCAACATTACGTCCCTAAACTAAGGGGGAATCTCATAGCAGCACTATCCTGCTTCAAACCTCCCTAAAGCTTGCTTATCATAAAAGTGAATAAAATCTACACTCTTCACTTTAGTCTAAAGGACCCTGCATACTCAGTTGTGATGTCATATTCTACGGCTCTCTAACCTATGGACTGGGCTCTGGCCTCATCGGTCTTCATTCCGTCATCCAAACACACCAAGCTCCTCTTCGACTAAGGCCCTTTGCCTTGGGCACTCTTTTCTGAGATTTCACCCTAACTCCTTCCAGGTTTCTACTCAAATACAGACTTATAGGGAGTTTCCTAACTCTGTGATAAAATAATACTCATGTAGCCCATCCTACTCAAGTCATGCGCTCTTTCTTGTCCTGCCTTATGTGTCTTCATAGCATTCATGCATGCAAATTAGTAATATATGCATCACACCCACACACACACGTGCTCACTCAAAATGATTTTGTACAAGCAGGGAGTTTGTTTGGTTCACTAATATAAGTGACCAGAACAGTACCTGGTGCAATTCAAATATATGTTTAGTTGGATTGAACTGAAATATTGCATGGCTAATTCTGCTTCATTATTCCGGTCTCAGATCAAATGTTTTCTTCCCAGAGGAACCCTAGATGACCCTTATCTAAAGCAGCACTTTACTTACCTCTCCCCAAAGTCATTAGCTTATTAACCTGTTTTAGTGTCTTCCTACCCCTTATCCACATCTGAAGTAGTACATGTGTACGCACGTATGTTTGCATGTGTGCATATGTTTAATGTCTATTTCCCCACCCTTTCACTTAAAGTCCAGGAGGGTAGAAAAATGTTTTTCTGTCTTGTTCTCTTTGGTGTCTATAGCTCTAAGAACAGCACCTGGCATGTAGAAGGTGTACCATAAATATTTGTTAAATGTGAATGAATCTAATTCAACCAGAGGAAGTCAAACATGCAAAAGCCTCAAAATAGGGTTACAGATGACACAAATTTTCTTCATCCCATTTTATCAGTGGCACAATAAACAATCTAAATAATATAAGGATAACATTCAGACAGTGTAATTTATTCCACTTCCTGTAGAAAGCCAAAGCTGGTCCTGGTAGTCACCATGGGCGTTCGTAGGGAGACATAAAGAAGTGAAAAGAAAAGTCAGACTAGAGCAAAGCTGGCTCTGGACAAAATGGGGAAATAGGTGATGCCTGTCAAACTGCTTCCCCACCTCTCCTGTTCTGTGCCCTTTCCTGGCTTGTGAGTTGTTTTGTTCCCCTTATTCTACCCTGATGTGTCCAGTGGCTTCCACGACGGTACCTGACTCAGTTTTTCCCTCCTCCAAAAACACTCGTACTCTGGAAATTTCTGACTCATCCTTGTCCTTCTTCCAAAACACCCAAATTCAGGCATCACGTTCTCCCAAGTTTCTGCTCTTAGACTTAAGCTAATCTGATAAACCTCTGGATTTAAAAAGCAACAGCTGGCACTACTAGTGAACATGACCCCACTCTCCTGGAAAAGTGATATTCCCTCCACACAGGGTGCCTCTGCTTCACTCCTATCGGAGAGGAAGGGAAGGAAGCTGGTTTCCATTGCACCGAGAAGGAAACAGTCTACCGAAGTTTCCCTGTGCCTCTTTTCTTTCTTTCCTTTTTCACAATCACCATGTAACCCTTTTTATTCCTGACGGCAAATGTAATTTTTTAAAAAACACAGTAGAAAATTTAGATAATGTAAAAAGAAGAAAATTTAAATAACCCATAATCCTACAATCCCTAAATAACTGCTTGTAATGTGTTTCTTTTTAGTCTCTTCTCTTCAGACATCTTCAAATAGTTAATATCATGCTCTATATTTAGTTTTCACATCTACTTTCCCCCACTTGAGGTATTATAAAAATACTACCACAATTTAAAATATTCTTGATAAACATTTTGGGCAGGACAATATTTCATTGTACGGATTTACTGCCATTTAGTTAACAATGCCCTGTAATAAACTATTAGGTTATTTCAAAATTTCTACTTACGAACAAGGAAATAATAAAACATATGTCTTTGTCTGAAGGGGTTGGCAAACTTTTTCTGCAGAGGTCCAGATAGTCCACATTTTAGGCTTTATGAGCCATATGGTCTCTGTCCTAACGACTCTCAGTTCTGCCACTGCCATAGATGATGAGTAGACAAATGGCTACGACTGTGTTCCAATAAAATTTTATTCCCCAAAACAGGCAGTGGACAGGATCTGGACTGAGCGCAGCAGTTTGCCAACAAGACCCCTGGTCTAGATCTCTGATTACTTTCTCGGGATGCCTAACAGTGTGATCACTGAGTCCAGGGATGGAAATATTTGTAACACATTTTTTAATACCTATCAGTGACCTTAAATATGGTTACTTGCCTCATTTTTTACAATAACAAAATTACAAATTTAGTTAACTTAGAGGAGTCCTCACCCAATTAACATTCCTCAAAAGGGAAACTAAGGTCCAGATAAAGCTGAACTTGGGTCTTCAGCTTCATTTGACACTCCCACTATGTGGTTCTCCTCAAAGATAGATTTTTTTTTTATAATTGATTCAAATGCAAAAAGCAGATTTCCAAGGTTACGGCAAAGTGCAGTCACCAAACCAAGACAAGACAGAGTTTCCTGAATTCTCAGCATTTTGATAACTCCATATTCTTCCCAGGGAAGTAATTCAATGGCAGTCAGCAGCAGAGTGACTGCCACGTTTTCATTTTAAAATGAGTAAGACAAGAGGGTTGCTAATCATGTCGTACGACTACTGCTTAGGCCACAAAGCAGGTTAACAATACCCGTTACAGTACGTCAAGGCCCGCTCAACAATTTCTGCATTATCAAAGTTGGAAAATGTGTGAACGTATAAATGTCTCCTATCTAAAGTTTTCAAGTAATGTTTAGTATTTACACCATATATCTTCTCTAACATGGCATTACGTTCCAATTTTAGTTTTCCCTAATAAACTGTCCAGGTGTGAGAGTCCATTTGCTATTTCTCTCTATTCTCAGCAGAAAAGAACTCTCAATACATTCTCGAGGGAGTTCAAAGGCACCATGATTTAACTGGAATAGAAAGGGAAAGGATAAATTTTAATTGCTAAAATGACTTTCTTCAGGGGACTATGAGCATTTTTTGCATTGTCATGTTTTCTTTTTAACTATACAAATACATCCTTTCCCTGCAACCAATCAGAAATGATGGGAGCTGGAATGAATCTCATGAGTCATTTTAGCCTAGGTTCCTGTGTCGGCAGAGTGGTTTTCATTATTCTTAACCATATTGTCTCTCTCTAAATTGGGTGTGTCCAGGTCTGTGATTCTACTATGTTACAGGCTGTATTAAACCCTGGATGAAACTACTCTTCATTCATGGCCTCTTAACAAAGCATCATGCATGACGACTGAGGTGAAGGGTCAGAGTCTGTACACAGATGTTGGGCATCCGGTTGGCAAGAAACAGAGTGGCAGTGGCTATGATGCCCTCTAAAGCTCTAAAATACAATATGTTCAGGGAGCAGAAGGGGGACACTCCATTCTTGCCTCCTTTTCTTGTATAATAGCTACTATTTTTTTAATATCATAAATAAATGCTACCCCAAAGTGTTGGAAGAGGATAGCATTTTTTAACATCAGCATTACTATGTTTGGGGACAGAAAATTCTTTGTTGCAGAAGGCTGTCCTGGGCATCATAGGACATTCAGTAGCATCCCTGGTTTCTACACACTAGACGCCAGTAGCAGCCACTCAATAGTGACAACCGAAAATGACTGCAGAGATTTCCAGATGTCCCCTAGGATGAAAATCATCCCAGTTGAGAAGGACCTAGAGTGGCGACACACACTGCATTCGCCCATCTCCTCTGCCAAATATGGTTCTGGGGTAGGAAAGACAGCAAGCAACACAGCCCTGACAAAAGACACCAAAAGATCTGAGCCCTCATGGACCCGTGAACTTTTTCTCTACCTGTACTGTAGGTTGGAGTGTTGGCTTGTTGTGTTCAGCAATCCTTACAAAGCGAGATATGAATTTCTTGGCTTTTTTTTTTTTTTTGACTCATTAGGTCGCCCTGTTCAAAATGATTTACACACAGATAATTAAATGTAAGCCCTAAGGACTAGTTAACTGTTTAGCAGTGTATACATTTCATATAACCATTTCCATACATCTAGTTTTAAATTCATTAACAAAAATTAATAGCTACACAGTGCTCTCCATTGCACAGCATGTTGCTATGGTGTGCTCGCTAAATTACCCCTTTCTATCACTCCGCCAGCCATATCAGAGACAGTTAAACTTTGCTGTGCTGGAAATGTTGCCTACCAATTTGCAGCAAAGCTCATATTTACTATATTTAGTGTGAATAATTGACTGAACTTCAGAAAATATTTGTCTCTATTTGGTGTGCCTCTGGAACATTCCATCAGCTTTAGAGAACACTCCATGTACTTTTTTCACTCTTTAAAAAATTACTGAGAAACATTTAATAAGGCACTATTAGCTTTGAATATGCATTAGACGTATATATTTTTACTAATATATCTTTCATCTTAAAGTCCCCTAACTGCACTTAAATATCTTGTATTTTTTTCCTCCTGGCATATTTTACAAGGATAAAATGCCTTTCTGATATGAACTACCCATGACCCACTAATTATCTTTTTATTTCTGAATACCAATATAAAAAGAAAAAAAATTAGACAGTAAATCTCTTTTCTACAAACTTATTGCCACATTTATACATATTTTAGAATTTTTGTAAATTAAAAAAATATTTTCTATTAAAAAAATAATCTCCAATCATACTTCACCAATATTTACAATGTTCACTTCAGATTTGAAAAAGTCAGGGAACTAATTCATTGTTTACATTCAGAATCCTAGGTAGCCCAATCCCGTAAAGGTAGTACAATGCACTGTATCTTTCGTGCTTAGTACTTATCTTAATCTTAATAACTAGCCAGACAACTGACTCCAAGGTCTGAGGCTTATCAACTGGAATTCGTCACATGAACCCAACAGAAGACAAGAAATGCATTATGTAACAATGCTACACAAATCATTATCTTTTGATATTTAAAGGTATGCATTCAAAAGCCTATATAAGACTTTCATTTATTTATTTATTTATTTATCTTTTGCTGAACTCAAATTCCACTTGTTCCCTTTAAATTTGATAGCAAATGAACAGAAATGCTCTTGTTAGGTATTATCTGCAAACAGAGTTTACTCCCAACAGATCAAAAGGATTCTTCCTGCTTCTTTTCAGTATAGTCTATCAGGAACAATCTGCTTTAAAAACTTGCTTTGATACTGATTATTTAGGAAACAGATTAATAAAGAAAATAAAAAGGCCCATGTTCCTCAAATATTGAGACATGTCAACTACTTTAAGTTCAAATTTCAGTGGCTTCCTATTAGAAGGTTGTCTGGATTCCTGTGATGTAGCCTATGTTAACACAAACAACAGCAATACTGAGCAATTTTCACTACAGTTTTCCCAGATCATGTCCTGGGTTAAAAACAGGACATGACTCTTTCAACTGTTCACATTAAGGGTATTTTCTTCAGCAGCAAGAAGTTTATGAAGTCTCTTGCTTCGGTGGATGATTTATTGTAAAATTTCTAATTACACTTTCAAATATTCTTTCTAAATAAATGGATACTCTGAGAGGTGTAATGTACTTTATTTTGTATCCTTCCATAAGATAAGATTTATTTCTTTTACCAGTTTTACAGAACATTTATTATGTCTATAATGAGCTAAATATTTTTACTGAGACTTCAAGTAGAAATATATATATAATTTAAAAATGTAGATAGCCAAATAATCAGCATATTCCAAATGGATATTTTCTTTAAAATCACTCTTTTTGAATTTCATTTTCTTTAAAATGAAATGAATTGTGAAAATGTTTGTTAAATGACAGTTGGGTTTTTTGCCTTTTGCCAATGTTAGCAATCTGAATATACTTTCTAATAAATGCTACCTATTACCTTTCCTCTTCTACAGAAGAAAACATGAATTCATTTGTTATTTTAGGAATTCTTAACATTAAAAATATATTACTTTTGGTGTGAGTGGCATTAAGTTCCCAGTAACATTTACATCCTTAAAAGAGATGTAGTCACTATCCAACTCTCCATAGGTAGTTTCAAAACAAAGACCTCATGTCGAAATTGTATCATGTTTAGAAACAGGCTAAAAATAAGATATTGTGAAACATTATGTATGTGTATCTTTGGTCTCATAATTGTATAATTCAGTGGATTCCTATCTCCTTTATTCCAATAATCAAAGTTGCATTTCTTGATGACATTTCAACATATGCAAAATTAAAGGTAGTAGAGTTTAATATGAAAAGATTATATTATATATTAATGTCATTTCCCCCAGGAATTAAACTCTTTCTGTAATCTGTAATAAATACCCCGCTGCTTCACAAAATGGGAGTGAGAAAGATGAATGATATTGATCATAGTTTTCACTGAATCTACTGATGAAGCAGTTAGCCAAAATGTAAGGGACAAAAGATCTATGGAAATATCCCTTAGTTAAGAAGCAGATATACTTAAATAACATCACTGTATTTTATCCAGACTGTAATCTAAAGTGCTAGTGTGTGTTTTATCTTGTCTGGAACATATGGCCCTCTAGAAATTTGTGTCTAAACATAAAAAAGGTGTGGTTTATATGCATATGTTTAGATGTGTAGTTTACTTTAATATGATATAAGTAAAACTCTCTCCACCAACATGCTATTTTGTTTTTATTGAACACATTTTATACTTGATCAGATATTGTGATATAATCATATTTTTCTGAACTCTTCTTAGAATTTCTGGCAAAACTAGCAAGAAATGTTTAAAGATCTATGCCTAATTAGAAAGATAATCTTTTGTATAGAAGGAATAACTATACTTTTCAGAGTGCCCACTCATTGCTAAAAGCTCTGAGTCAGTGTGACCTTAAACCTAGATGCATTTGTTGCTTTTCTTCTGTTTTGGCATCAAAATCAGTTTTGAAATATAGCAGTTTAGCTGAGAACTATTATGTTTGCTATGGACTGCGTGCTTGTGTTCCCCCAAAATTCATATGTTGAAACCCTAATCCCCAATGTGATGGTATTAGCAGGTGAGGTTTTTGGAAGGTAATTAGGTGATGAGAGTGGAGACTTCATGGATGGGATGAGTGCCCTTATAAAAAGAGGCTATATGAGGATACAAGAAGTTGGCAGTCTGCAACCTGGAAGAGGGCCCTCACCAGAACCCGACCATGCTGGCACCTGATCTCAGACTTCTAGCCTCCAGAACTGTGAGACACTAAATTTCTGTTGTTTACAAACCACACAGTCTAGGGTGCTTTGTTATAAAAGTCCGAACTAAGACACTGCTGTTGTCTGCCAATTTGCAGAAGTGTGTATCTCTCACTGACTCTGTTCAGGGTCCTTTTATTTTTTCCTGAACATTATAGAAAGAAACAAGACCCATCAAACAAGTATTAGGAAACTGGCATTTGGAGAAGAGTAAAAAAATCACCTGAGTTGGGCCACACTGATAACCACTTTACAAAATAATAAAATATAAAGAAACACCAAATGGCTCAGTCAAAATGAGAGAACTCAAAACCTTGACAAAGAATCCTCAGAATGGAGAGTAAGAAAAAAAGTGACCAAGAAAGAACTAGATGAGACCTATTGCTGCTGTGAAGTTTACCAAATAGATGGATAAAGACAAAAAGAGTTTCTCGAAAGGGTTGCTTATGCTTGGTTTACTTGGGACTTGAAAAGTATTTGAAAAAATTATTATTTAGCCTAATTCCTTCACACCTGAAATTATCACCACAATAAAGAGGTTAGTGGTAAACATTGGCTTCTCATAGATACTACTGATATATGCCGGGTTCTTGGCACTCTCTCTTACAAGGATGTTAATAAAGAACCGCTATTAGTTAATCAAGACAGTAAGTACAACAATGGTAAGTAGGACATTGTATAGGAAATTCTTTGGAGTAGAAACCATAGTATAAGGATTAGCAATTGAAGACATAAATAAGATTAGAGAGCTCTGATCTAACTGCAAAAACCAGCTCACTTATCTGCTAAGTATTTATTGTTTATTATTACACATACTTGACAATTTAACATATCTTGTATTTTACCTTTGCAAGGAGATTGTAAATTCCTGGAAGGCAAAAACAATTTTTTTTTTGCTCTCTTGTTTAACATAAGATAAAATTGAGCATAGGTAAGCAGGCACATGTATATTAAATTTCACTGAATTTTGAATAAAATTTGGCTTATAGGATTCCAAAAAGCATAGAATTGTTGAGCAAAACAATTAGCTAGTTCAAATTGAGAAGGTGAAGCGCCAAATGTTGGACAATCTAATCCAAAGTCACGATGTTTAGCCCTAGAAATGGAACTCATCCACTCTTGTCTTCTTTTTTTTTTAATTTCAGAATATTGTGAGGGTACAAGATTGAATTGGTCTACTCTCTTGAAACACATTTGAGTCACTCTGACCATGGCCTCACTTACTTTCCTAGCTCCCAGGAGACCTGGTATGTACCAGGCACTACCTATCTGTTTCAAATATTTTCTGTAAATAAGGTTTTATAAAAGTGTTTCTAGCCTGCAATATCTCAGTCTATTCTCTCTGCCCTTTGCAACCAGTTCCCAAACTTTGTAGTACTCCACATCTTAATCCAACAGGTCACAAACTTTATAGTACTCCACATCTTAATCCAACAGTTCACAAACTTTGTAGTACTTCACATCTTAGTCCAGGACATAAACACATATCAAAAATGTTTAGATCCCAACAGGTATGTATTATGCTAAAGAACTGAATCAACTTAAAGCTGAAAAATAGCCAAACCTCTTTTGTGGAGCAGTGTGTACAGGCCAACTGACTGACTGGTAGGGAAGAGAAATGATCAGTCCTCCAAATCTATCCTTAATTTTCAAAGTGGATTCTATGCCTTTATCAACCTACCCTTCACATGCCGCCAGTGAACTCCCAAATGTCCAGTGTGGATCAGGTCACATCCAACTTCAAAAATGGTCAATGGTACATGTTCTTACGGAACAAAGTCCATACTCTTTTGTATAATATTTGAGATACTTCCCATTTTGTCTTCAATGTAGTGTTCTATTTAGTGATCACACTCCATTTCTATATACACCTCCATTCTAGCTTTTCCATTCTTCTGTCTCTTTCTCACACCTCCTTGTCTTTATTCACGCTGTCCCAGAACCCTCAATAACTCCCCACACACATAGACGCTTATCCTCCTCTGTCCCCCATGCTCAACATGTTCACCCATCATGTTCTATCTCTCTTTCAAAGACCAGCTACACTGGCTGGTCCTCCAAGATGCCATTCCTTATCCCTCAAGTCCCAGTGAAGCATTTGTTTCTATAAACTTCCACAGTGAGTCGCTCTAAGTGCTATCTCTAGCTTTCATCTTTTAATTTCATCTTTCCTACTTTTCAAGCACTTCATGATAACTTCTTGATGAAAGGATTCAGCTGATTCAATAGCTTATCTACCATTATCATTGGATATATATATATATATTTGACCATTTATAGTTTTTAAAAGTCTGTGTATACCTTCTAGAACAGGTAAGTCTGAAGCCCTGTGCTAATCCTGATACAGAGGATAAGCCCAGACACAATGCCATCAATTACTTTGTGAAGAAATTGGGAGTTAGGCTCAGCTGGCTGCTTCTGCAGCTGCCACAAACGCTCCCTATATGTATTTATTAGTAGACTGTAATATTCTTGAAGATCAGAGAGTTGTCTCATCCATCTTTGCACATGTTGGAGCACCTAACAAATATCTTGTAGGCACCCAAATATATACACAGGTCTAAGTGTAAATAGAAACTGAATAAATTTCGTTGAATTGCAACTTAATTAACTGCCCAGTCTAAGAGTACTCACCTTTCCACTTTCATTTCTCAGGGCAGGAGAATCAGAGAGGGGTGCACATAGTGGAAATGGTAATGTCTATATGGAACCCAAGGTAGCTATTTATGGCTAAATGATAGTCTTGGCTGACGGATACCAGATACGGCCAGTCACAATGCTCGATCCTCTAGAAGTACACTGTCCTCTGGAAATACCTGTGGACCAACAGAAAGCTCCCCACTGGAGAGTCTTTCAGGTTAGGCTTTCAGCTCTATGGGTCAATGCCGGGCTCCATTTTGGAAGAATTTGTCCTACATGTATTTTCATCTTGAAGAGAAAAGGATAACGTACTTTTTTTCAAAATCACTTAGGTTCTATGGGCAACTGATATGATACTTGGATTCAATACTATGAGACAACAAACACTTATTGGCTTGAACAATAACAGGGCTTAGGTCCAAAGACACGTTCCTGGCAACAGCATCTAAGAAACAATAAACAGTAGCTCTGTCTTTAGTTTAAAGTCATTGCTGATGTTATTAGCTGCCTTGAATGTTTATTTGGTGCCAGTCACTGGGTAAGTGCTTTCTGTCAATCATCTCATTTAATTCTTAGGGGAAAAAAAATCTCTGTGGATACCATTATTCCTTCATCTTACAGATATGAAAAGTCAAACTCTGAAAGATTAAGAAAACTATACAAATTTAAAAGGCAATGTAGAACCTGTTGCCCACTGAAGTGGAAAACAAAGTACTTTTTAAATTCAGCGTGAAAATGATACTGCCAAGGCAGCAACAAGTCTGAATCTGTGACACATGGGGGGAAGAGTCCTCTCTGTGACACATCTGCACTTAATCCACCCAATCGGTTGTCCCTGCCTGCCCACTCGCCTACTCCCAAACAAGCCGAAACAACTGTGAACCAACCAGATAAGCCGGGTTGCAAAGATGCCACCACTGATGTATCTGCACAACATGCCTCACGACACCTGCCCACTGGAAAATCCAGTTGAGCGAAGGACTGTGCAGAGTGTGTGTGTATTTTTCCTTCCGCTCTTTCCATTCTCATTTCTTTCTCTCATGTTTAGGGACTCTGTATCAATTCAAGTTCAGGCAGTGGTGCTGAATAATGATGAAGCTTCCTTCAATGCAGCACAGTGATAGCCTGATAGTTTCAGCCAGCTTGGAATTCTTCAAATGTCTTCTTTTTATTATCATCAGAAGAGGTGGCCTGCTACCTGGGGCATTGTGTTGACACCTATGGATACCAAAGAGGCAAAGTATTTCTATTTTCTCCTTTTTGCCCTGTTTCCCCTGGGATTATAACTCAGTTGCTTTGTTTCTTATAAAAAAAACTTTCTATGAAAAGAAAATATAGAGTTGATACATAGTACGTTGAGTAAAAGGAGAAACTGATGAATGGATTTCAAACTGATATAGAGAAAAATTTCCAGGGAAGCATGCTATTTACTTTTTCCATATAGATATTACAGATATTACCAGTAGTTTAATGCTTAATCAATATGTCTATCGCCGTATCTCTCTTCATCTCTCTCTCTCTCACACACACACACACACACACACACACACACATTCTCTCTCTCTCTCTCTCTCTCTCTCTCTCTCTCTCTTTAGAAAGAACATAAGTGATTTGAGAGTGAAGAAACTCATCTTGACCTGAAATTGCTTTTGGACCAAGTCCATCTCTGACATCAAAACAATCTATGTCAAAAAGGGTCCGGGTTCAAGCAACCCACAAAATAGCAGCTTATTTAAAAACCAAATCCACTTCTTATTGAAAGTGGTGATATTTGAAGCACACACAAGTAAAACTAATTTAACCTTTGGAAAGTTATCTCTGGAGAGAAGAGTCAAAATCCCTTTATAAGATTTTTAAGCACTGCAATTATTGACGAGGAGTATATTACTTCAGTTTTCTCTGATCAGGAAGAGAAAAAAAGAGAAAAACCCACAAGAGACATCAGCAGCTGTCAGGCTATTTTCCAACTGCAAAGAGGTAGTTTACAGTGGGCTTGTGCCAGTCTCTTAAGACCCAGTTAAGAAGCCTTTTTAAAATGCCTTAAAAAGCCAACTCATACATTAATCAAGTTGAGCCCTCATCCATACTTACTGCAATACATCAATTACTATGTCTTTTTTTAAAAAATAAATTCCAGTTGACAGCAGACACCTTATTAAGGCCCACTAAAATGATACAATAAGTAGAAGGCTATTAATATTGCTCTTTTTTTTTTCCTCCCTGCTATTGTCTTGCTGCACTGGTCTGCAAACAAATTCAGGCTGCATTACAATTAATGCCAGTGGAACTCCTTCTAACGACTTCCAGCTTGCTAATTTTTTACGCTAATAATAAAAAAAGGCATTGCTATGCAAGAACGACCCCCTTTTATCATGCTAGCATAGCACACTAGAGAGTGTCTGCTATTGTTCACATGAAAGACAATTAAACCCTGGAACATCAAACCTAAAAATGACAATCTGCTAACCAGCACTGGGCATTGCTTGATGCTTTCCTCTATTTTCTGAACTGATAGAAAACAATTCTCTAAAGACATTTCTTTCCTGTTCTCCCTTAACCATCCTTTGGGAAAAAAAAAAAAACTTTAAAAAATACCCTTTGCTGATTTATGCATCTCTGCTTAGAATTTATTAACTGTCTAGGGCCAATTTCACTTCAACACTCCTATTGCCTGAAGGTTTAAATTCTATGGACACATAAAAAGAAATGCACCAATATCACCCCACATAGTATCACATTTAAAAATAAACATTAAAAGTATTCTTTAAAAATGCATACAGTATAAAAGTCTAGAAGGAGAAAAAAAATCTAATTCTGCAACTCCGTGTATCTCATCGTCTCTGGGGACCATGCCAGAGTCACAGGGCATTCTGAAAACTAAGTCTAGTCCAGATGCTAATTTTCCACAAAGCCAGAGTTAAAAAACATGTCCTCTCATTCTTCGCAACATAAGGATTCATTCACCAAAACACACGCTTATTTACTGGAAAAATATCCCTTATTTGGGCTTTAATTATAACATACAGCACGTAAGTATACCCACTTAAAAGTTCACTGATTTCTTAAAGAATTTTTCAAATTTTGACTGACATTCTTCCCCCCATATAAAGAGAATTAGCATAAGTCAAAAAGTCTGAGTAGCAACCTTGGCTTTGACACCTGCAAATCTTGTGACTTGACCAAATCTTCTAACCTCTCAAGTGTCAGTTTTTCCATTTACAAAATAAGGAGAAAAATAGCTCTTTCTTTAAGCACGGTTGTGAAGATGGATATAAAAACTCTCTAAAAACGAAACCATTATACATTATAATTAAAATAAAAAATTAAATGAAGTTGTATGTCCTCACCAGAGTTGAACTAAAAGCTTTATTTCTAAGTAATACTGAGTGACTCTCAAAGGTTGGGCATGGCCACACCTTGCATTGAATCAGCAAGTTTTCAGTAAAGGGGCCAGGCACTATACCAGGTTCTTTATATTTGGTATTTTATTTCATTTTCGCAATGATTCTCTTAGTAGGAATAATCATTCCCTGTTTACAGATGAGGAAACTGAGCCCAGAGAGATTTAGTGATTTTCCTCAGTGGCAGAGATGAAGTTTGAGTCACAATACTTCTTACATAGAAGGTAATAAATGCCCCAAGCTACAGCCCATTCTCAAGGTGACTTCCCATGGTGAATGTCTTGTATGAGATAGCAATCCTGTGAAGCAAGATTAAGGGATGAGTTCAGGCAACTTGTGCTGATATATTGGTTCTGACACTTATCGGCACTGGAACTTTGGGCCAGTCATTCATTCCTCAGTTTTTGCATCTGTAAAATACAGACATTTATCTCCTGGGGTTGGTTGTGAGGATCAAGCAAGTCCATATACAATGTGTAGAAAAATACCTGGCTAATAGTAAGTACTCAATAAATGGGGACGTGTGTTATTATCCTTATCCTCCTCCAGTACTATGTGAGAAACTAATACATAAAATGAGAAGAAAATAGGGTCAGTAACTTCTGAGGTTTAGCAAGATAAAGTAACAGAGAACAGATTTATCCTCCCACCTAAAATAATGAAAACACAAACAAAATATATAGAACAATTTGTAAGACACCAGAATGAGGTAAGGAGAGACTGTCATCTCTGAGAGATGAGAAGCAAACAAAGTAATATCTATAATCATTTCAGCTTACTGCCTGGAGACAGGCTCTAGGCCAAGTGCAAGAAGGTCAAGTGAGTAGAGTCCAGCAGACTCCTTCAGTTTAGGAGACAAATCTAAGAGGCTCAGGAAATGAAGGCAGCAGGAGTAGGATGGAGTATTAAAGAAGACACTGCTGCAAAGACAGAGAACTCTGTGGAGATTTGCAGATGGTCCTCTTCAAGTATTCAATTGAATACTTATCAGTGCATGCATGTAAAGGAACTAACTGCTCAAGGCTGGGGAAAGAACCATCAAAAGAGATTAGAGGTACCAGTGCCCAGTGCTTATACAAGACTAGGAATAGTGCCTACTCTTGTCACCCAGACTGGAAAAACCTCATGATTCATGGGACATTGAGTAGAGTACACAGAAGAGTCTTGCCTCAATAGAGGAGAATAATTAGTTCTAGACTGAGCTCTGCTCCAGTCCACCTAACAAATCTTAAAAGTAAGATCCTGAAGAATCAAAGTATTTCCAAGTAACTTAACTGCATCCTAGGACAAGTTCAAGGATAGTAATAGAAAATATCCAGCATGTAAGAAGGTAAAGTTCTCAATGCCTGGCAATCGAAAGTTACCAGGCACTCAAAAAAAGCAGGAAAATACAACCCAAAAATGAGGAGAAAAATAAATCAATTGAAACAGACCCCAAACTGACCCAGATGTTGGAATTAGCAGACGCTGACATTAAAATAGTTATTATAACGATATTTTATATTTCCCAAAAGTTGAGGCAAGGGAGATTCATAAGCCTACAGATCAATGAAGCTCCACAAATCCCAAAATAAGAAAGGTAAAGAAAACTACACCAACGCACATCATAATCAAGTTGTTCAAAACCATTGATAAAGAGAAAATCTTAAAAGCAGCCAGAGACAAAAGATACTGTGTAGAGACCCAAAGGTAAGTATGACAGCAGATTTATCACTGGAAACAGTGCAAGTAAGAAGGCAGTGGAGCAAGATATTTAAAGTAATGAAGGAAGGAACTGTCAACTGAGAATTTGAAATATCTTTCAAAAACAAAGGCAACAAAATATACTTCTGCAGATATACAAACACTAATGTAATTCATCATAAGCATACCTGTACTATGAAAATGTTAAAGGATGTCCTTGAGATAGGAAGAAAATGATTCCAGATGAAAATCTGAATTTACACAAAGGAATGAAGAACACCAGAAATTGTAATTACATGGGTTAATATATCTTTTTCTTCTTATTTGCATCTCTTTAAAAGGTAATTTACTATTTAAACAAAAAGCAATAATAACAATGTAGCACGGGGTTTATGATATATGTAAGAGGGAAACGTAACAACTATAGCACAAAGGTCAGGGGAGGAAATATGGAAGTATACTATTATAAGTCTCAAACTATGAATGAAGTGACAAAATATCATTAGAATGTAGACTGTATTAAGTATGGTGCTCACATGGTAGTAATATTCTCCAGGGATTAGGGTGTTGGGTGGGGGGTAAACTCAGAACTAAAGGACACAGTGAGCATTGTAGAGGGGAAGCACATGCCTCTAATCCTCACTTGGGTGAGGCAAAGACATAAAATGTAACCAAAATGTTTGTACCCTCATAATACCCTGAAATAAAAATTTAAAGAAAAGCACGTATATTATAAATCCTAAAGCAACAAAGCAAAGAGGTATAGCTAATAAGCCAACAAAGGTGATCAAATAAAATCATAAAATTTATTCAATTAATCCACAAGAAGTGAAAACATAGAGGGGAAATAAAACAAAGAACAAGATAAATAGAAAAGAAATAGCAAGATACTAGATTTATTTAAACCTAACCATATCAATAATCATACTAAACATAAGTGGTCTAAATATTCAAATTAGAAGGTAGTGTTTTATAGCACTGTAAGGTGACCATAGTTAACAATAATTTATTGTATATTTTCAAATAGCCAGAAAAGCTAAATTTGAATGTTCCCAACACAAAGAAATGATAAATGTTTGAGGTGATGGATATGCTAATTATCCTAATATGATCATTACACATTGTAAACACATATCAAAATAACACACTGTATCCCATAAATATGTATAATTATGTGTCAAAAATAATAAAAGCAAAAAAATTAAAAAATAAAAAAAGGTAGAGATTGTTAAATTGGATAAAAAAGTAAGACTCAACTATATGTTCACCCCCCAAAAAAGAAAAACACACACAAGAAAAAACCTTTGTGACCTGAGTTAGTCAAAATATTTTATTTAGGTATAACACCAAAAGCACAACCCACAAAATATCAAATTGATAAGTTAAACTTCATAAAGGTTTAAAAGATATGCTTTTTGAAGGGCTCTGTTAATAGAATGAAAAGACAAGCCAACTGGCAGAATATATTGCAAATTATAAAATCTAATAAAGGGTGTGTATCTAGAATACAGAAAGAATTATCAAAACTCAATATTAAAATGAAAAACCTAATACAAAAGTGGGCAGAAGATTTGAACAGACACTTCAACAAAGAAGATATATGAATGACAAATGAGCACATGAAAAGATGGTCAACATCATTAGTCATTAGGGAAATGAAAATTAAAACCACCATGAGATACTATTCCATATCTATTAGAATGAATACAGTTAGAAAGCCTGCATAGATAAAGGATTTAGAGCAAATGGAATTCTCCTACACTATTGCTTAGAATGTAAAATGATACAACTACTTTGGAAAACAGTTTGGCAGTTTTTTGAAAAGCTAAACATACATCTAACACATGATCCACTCCTAAGTTTTTACCAAAACAAAATGAAAGCCTGTGTCTCTACAAAGACTTGCACACAAATGTTCATAATAGCTTCATTTTTCAACAGCACAACTGGAAACAATGCAAAAGTCCATGGACAGTTGCTGAATAAACATATTGTGGCGTATCCATACAACTGAATGGTACTCAGTAATAAAATGGAACTAACTACTGATTCAACATGGATAAATGTTAAAATAATTACGCTGACTGAGATAAACCAGATCAAAAAAGAGTATATAATGAATGATTCCTCTTACATGAAACTCTAGAAAATGCAAACTTTATCTACAGAGACAGAAAGCAGATAAGTGGTTGCCCTGGGATGTGGGGAGGGGGGCCAGTGATGGGATAGTCCAACTTCTGCCATATTTTAGCTATTCTTCTACTACACCCTTTTGAGAAAGAGTTACTATTATAAGTTAAAAATAAATAAAGGTAGTTACTAGCTCTTGATCAATAGTCCTAGGCTTTGTTCTTTGTTACTCCCTTTGAATGCAATGCCTTTTGTTCTTCCTGCTCACAATCACCTGGGCTAATTCCAATTTGTCCTTTAAGACTGAGTTTAGATATCACCTCTTTGCAGAACTTTCTCTGGCACACTCCATGGTCATCCTGCTGCACAGGAAACTCCTCCTTTTCTCTCCAGGTCTCTGTTGCATACCTTCACCTCACACTTCCAAAGCTCTACTCTTGAGTGTTTTCTTCTAAATCATTTTACCATACTCGTCCCATTTCTTTCTACTTCTTAAAGAAATAATTCCCAGCTTCCCCAATCCTCTGTGAGTTACAGAGTGTTAGGGATAGAGAAGGAGGAGGTCAGGTGTCACAAAATCTATAATCATAAAACTGGAGAGGAAGGACATGGCATGAAATTGTAAATATACAACATACACAAGCATACGCGCACATACAAACTATTTTGGGGGATGTTAACGACTTCCCTAAGGATAGTAATTTGAAGTGGCACCAATCTTTAACCCAGATTGGATCACAGGACAAATCACGTTTCCCAATTCCTACTCATGCATTTGACATATTTATAGTTTGCTTTTATAGCTTTGGATCACAATTTCCTAGGAGGCAGCTGGTCCCTAAATCAACAAGTCAGTAAAAAGCAAACAAAGCCCAGTCCTGTTAACAAAATTACCTACGAGGAGGTCAGTGCTGTTCGGAATACATTTAAAACATTTATGAGCTCCATTTAAAAATGTCTGCTCTTGGATTCGAGTTCCATTTATGGATCCTGATTGTACTTTCTCATGATTCTAGACTTCTGCGGTAGTGCTGCTACAATGGCCCAAAACAAAGGTTGAAGGAAACAAAAGAATAAAAATGATACGGAAAAGAAAAAAAATCTTCCCTGAAAATTTTTATATCAACCAGAAGCAAAAGTGTGCTAAGAAGGCAAAGTAGAGTTGGGGACAACTAGGTATTTCTCTCAGGAGTAACTGTGATCTTTTCGCACTTAGGGGATTGGTGGTCAGGGTAGAGCAACTGGACCAACTTCAGTAGGAAGCATGGGGATGTCCTCCTAAGAAGATGCTGCCTGGAGGCCCAGCACCTGGGGAGAACACCTTGAGCGCTCTGGGAAGGTCAGCCACGTTGGTTTCTGAGAACTCAGGGTCACACTGAAGCAGCCCCGCCAAGCCAAGGAGCTGGTCTAGGAAATGAGCCCCGACTTCCAGACTCTACCACCAACACAACTGTGTGCCACACTCAAAGAGTATGACACATTCCAGCCCTCAGCACAACACGAACTGACCTGGAATCTTTATTCCTCTGACAGAGGAATAAACTATTCTTTTCCTTTCCCAAAGGAAAAGAATACTTCTCCCTTTCTCAGGGGATCTATATTTGGATGAATGAGGGGGGAAAAAAGTTGGACTCTCTGATTAGGAACATTCCTTACCAGGTTTCCAATAGGTTTGAATTTCTTTAAAGCTATGCCAAAAAATTTTTACTACAAAGGAATAAAGTGCATTAACCAAAGAAATTTCACTCTCAGATTTTGTAGCACCTGAGAACTTCCTTGAAAGGGAAGGACAAAGGGGCCGTTTGCTCAGCTTAGATCATTTTGATTGAGACTCATATGTTATTTTAAATGAACACTGCTCAGGTAGTTAAGCCTTAAAAATCAACCATCCTTGACAACTGTCCAATTTTTTTTTTTTTAAAGTCTTACCTTAAGGGTTTCAGAAACACATTTACAAGGTATGCGATAGTGGGAAGCAGCTAAGCTTCCTACCTGGTTCCACAGCATGAATAGGACTGCTGGCCTTTGTTCATTTTTGTCTTTGAAAACTTTATGTTACAATTAAAAGGAGAAAAAAATTATTAATTTAAAAAATCAAACATGGTGCAATTGCTTTAGCTGTTGGAACAAAATTCCAATGCATATTAAAAAATATAATCCAGGGTTGGGCACGGTGGTTTATGCCTGTAATCCTGGCACTCTGGGATCCTAGCCAAGGCAGGAGGATCGCTTGAGCTCAGGAATTGGAGACCAGCCTAAGCAAGAGCGAGACCCCCGGCTCTACAAAAAATAGAAAAATTAGCTGGGTGTGGTGGTGCACACCTGTTGTCTCAGCTACTCGGGAGGCTGAGGCAGGAGGATTGCTTGAGACCAGGAGTTTGAGGTTGCAGTGAGCTATGATGATGCTGCTGTACTCTAGTCCGGGTGACAGAGTGAGACCCTGTTTCAAAAAAAAAAAAAAAAAGAAAAGAAAAGAAAAAGAAAAAGAAAAAATATATATAATCCAATAGAACATTTAATTTTCAAGATTTTACTCCTACTACTTGACAAATAATGTTAACAAGGAAAGTACTGAATTTCTCTAATGACACTGGAAATGTTTCTTACAGTGGTATTTCTTTTGAAATATCAGAGCTAAAGTTTTTTTTGCATTCTTTATGTGATGAATTCCTATATAGGATAATACTAGCATCTTTTATATCCATACCTACTATAACATACTTTTTTCTTATATTGCAGAAGTTCCAGAGTTTTAACGTTTTATAGTAGTGCCAACAAAAATGTTTAAGGAAAGGCCATCCAAAAGAATACATAACATTCTGCACAGTCTTCAGTTTATCTTTAGAATATATAATTATAAACTGTGCTTGAAGTAAGCTGCCCAGATATTTGTGTTAACACAGAAATTCTGTTACCATTAGTTCTTGCTCAGTAAATGCAAATATTGTGAATATGTTTAACAGCAGTGCATATCATGTCTACCACTTTTGCAAAAAGTAATACTGTAAAACATGCTATCAAGTAATAAACATATTATTAAACTGTCCTCCATTCAAGCTCTGTAGATATAGACACACATTTTATTAGAAAGTGTAGTAAGTGGCCATAGTTGAAATGTTCATATACAATATATATATGCAAATTGTCTTTATATTGTGCAACTATAACAATACAATGACATGTTTTAAAGAATACTCTTGTTGTTATTTAAATATGTATTCCTTATCAATACCAAAACATATATTTTTTAGGGAAAAACAACAAGCATGCCTATTAGTTTCTACTGAAGGTCTACTTTAAGTTTTCCTGGGATAACCATTATTAAAGACATATATGGTAGTTCTCCAATGTAGTAGAAATCTCTATATCTCATGATATCTTTATCTTTCAAAGGGGCTTAAGGTTTGTCCATATTTCTTCCTCCATGTGGCTTTTCTTATAGCCTTGAAACTCTGGCATCTGTGATTAAATTTCCTTTTATTCTTTGATGTGTGTTTTTAAACTTAAAAAGAGAATATAAAGTAATCTCTCTTCTATCTTTTTTGTGACACAGACATTTTTATAATTTTCAATGTTTCAAATTTCCCTAATTACAAGTTTCTGTCATTTTCTTCATTGGTGTTCAAACTGTGAAATGAGGAAAAGATATATTGGGTTTTAAGAAATAAAATGATGAAACTTTGCAATATTGGTGCTCCTCTTCTAAGGCCTGTAAATTTTCTGCTTCAATATGTACACCATACGCACGCCCATATGGTCTCAGGAAGTGTATCAGCTGCCAGAAAACTATCCTTACATTATGCATATGGAGAAACTGAGGCACAGAACAAAATCACTTGTCCAACATCTTGTAAAGACTGTATGTCACACACACAAACTGAGAAGGAGACAGAATAATTTAATTCAAATCATTGTCAAAAGAACCCTCCTTTTCCTTTAATAATATTTTTCTGACCTTTCATTTTTGCACACAGCTAAATTCTCTGCCATAATCAGAACATCAATTCAAATATTATCTTGAGTTTGCAATAATTTTTATAGCTGGGGCAGAAGTTTGTCTTCACCTATCTATGAAGAAAGGTTTCTCTAAATAAATGAATAGCAAAATAAATATTCAGTGGATGTTTAGTTAAGATAAAATAGTTTTATGGGACCCTGCTAATTTAGAAGCAATGATTTCACTCCAAAAAGTCGATAAGCAAATCATTCTTAAATTTTTAAGGATAACAAAGGCTCTAAGCACCTCTATTGCAAGCTTTGTAAGCCCAATTCCAATTATGTTTGTTTGAGATATTTATTTTATTTATTGTGTGTCTCTCCCACCAGCACTTTCCCACTACACTGTCATTTCCATGACAGCAAAAAATTTTTTCTTTTCAGTGTAAATAATTTTAATTTTATTTTCTAAATTATAATACAGTAAAATCTACATTTGTTTTGGTGTACCGTCCTATGAATTTGAACACACGAATGGAATAATGTAATTACCACAAAAATCCCGATCTCCCCCAGAACTTCCTCTAGCAATCCCTTTATAGTTAAATTGCCCCTCACCGCTAACAGCCGGCAACCACCGATCTGCCTCCATCACTACAACTTTATCTTTTTTGTGAATGTCAAGTAAATGGAATCCTCCAGTATGTTACCTTTGGAGACTGGCTTCTTTCACTCAACGTGAAGATCTATCCAAATTATTCTGTGCATCAATGGTTTGTCCCTTTTTATCGCTGAGTAGTGTTCCATTGTATGGGTGTGCCACACCCTTGTATGAATGTTCATTCACTCTTGAAAGACACTTGGATTGTTTACAGTTTTAGACAATTATGAATATAGTTGCTACAAACATTCATATATAGGTTTTCATGTGATCATACATAGTTGTTTTTATTTCTCACTGGTAAATACCCAGGAGTAGGATTTCTACATCATATGCTAGTTTATGTTTAGCTTTATAAAAAACTGAAAATTGCTTTCCAGAGTGGTTGGATCATTTGGCATTTCTTCTAGCAATATATGCAAGTTCCAGTTGCTCCACATCCTCCTCAGCACTTGGTACTGTCACACTTTTAAAAATTAATCAGTCTAGTAAGTAGATGGATGTGCAGCAGGTCTCATCAAGGTTTTAATACACATTTTTCTAATAACTAATGATGCTGAACATCTTTTATTGTGTTTATGTGCACTCCATATATTCTCTTTGCTTAAGTGTTTGTTCAAGTCTTTTGCCCATTTTTAAATTCAGTTGTTTTCTTACTGTTCCGTTTTGAGAGTTTTTTATTTACTCTTGATATAAGAGCTTTGTCAGGTATGTGTTTGGTAAATAATTTCATTCAGTAAGGGACTTGCATTTTACTTTTCTTAACAGTGGGAGATCAAAGTTTTAAATTTGGATGAAGATAAATTTATTAATTTTTTCATTTATAAATTATATTTTTGATGTCATATCTAATAACATTTTACCTAACCCTAGATCATGATAATTTTCTCCTATGTTTTGTTTTAAAAGTTGTATAGTTTTATGTTTTACTTATAGATCTTTGAACAATTCTGAATTTTTATATAAGGCGTGAGGTTTAGGTCAAGGTTCTTTTCTTTTTTTTTTGCATATTTATTTCCAGTGTTCTAACACCATCTGATGAAAAGACCAAATTGTTTTTGTGCCATTGTCAAAAACCATTTGGTCACATTTGTGTTTATTTTTGGATTCTCCTTGTGATCCATTGATAATTGTCCATTTCTTTGCCAATATCACATTGTCTTGATTACTGTAGCTATACAGTAATTCTTAAAATGAGGAAGTATGATTCTTCTAAGTTTATTAATCTTTTTGAAAATCATTTTAGCTGTGCTAGTTAATTCTTTTGCCTTTCCATAATAACTTCAGAATCAGCCTGTCTGTGTCTACAAAAACATCCTGCTGGAATTTTATGTAAATTTCATAAACCTTATTGTTCAAATTGGGAAGTATCAACATCTTTGTTTGGTCTTCTGATTTATGAACGTGGTGTATCACTCAATTTATTTAAGTCTTCCATGATTTCTTACATCAGTGTTTGTAGTTTGCAACATTCAAATGCAGTAAATCTTTTGTGAAATTTATATCTCTATATATTTTATTTTTGGAGCTATTGTAAATTTTTTTTATTTTTAAAGTTTAGTTTCCAATTGTATATTGCTACTATATAAAATGTAATGATTTTTGTATGTTGACCTTGTCTCGTGCAAAGTTGCTAAATTCACTTATTATCTCTAGGAGTTTTTTGGTAATTTTCTTGAGACTTTCCACATAGACAATCATGTTGTCTACATGAAGAAAGAGTTTTATTTCTTTAATTCAATCTATTTGCCTATTTTGTTTCTTAACATATTTTGCTGGCTAGAACTTCTAGTATAATGTTTAATAGAAGTTGTGTAGCTGGAACATCCTTGCTTTGTTCTTGATCTTAAGGAAAAAGCATTTAATCTCTCACCATTAACTGTATTAGCTGTAGGTATTTTGTAGATGGACTTTATCAGGATGAGGAAGTTTCTTTCTATTCCTACTTTACAGAGAATTTTTATCATGGGTAGATGTTAAAACTTTGGCAAATATATGTTTTCTATATCAATTGATATGAACCTGTGGGTTTTTTTCTTTAAATTTAACATGTTGGATCACATTGATTAATTTCTAACATTGAACCAGGCTTGTAATCCCAGAATAAACCCCACTTTGTAATCATGTGTTATTCCTCTATCTTCAGAGATTTTGATTTGCTAATATTATATTCACAATTTTTGCATATATGGTCATGAAGAATATTGGTTTGTAGTTCTCTCTCTCTCTCTCTCTCTTTTTTTTTTTGCTGTCTTTAGTTTTGGCATTAGGATCACTCTTTGGAGGCCAAGTTTACTCTTCAGGCCTCATAAAATGAAGTGAGAAGTGTACCATCTTCACGTATTTCCTGAAGGAGATTTTATAGAACTGGCCTTGTTTCTTCTCCAACTGTTTGGCAGAATACACGAATGAAACTACCTGGGCCTGGAAATTTCTTTCGTAGAATGATTTTAACAAGAATTCAATCCCTTTAATACGTTTTAGGCAACCTATGTTATCTCAAGTGACTTTTAGTAGGTTATGGTTTTCAAGAAATGTGTCCATTCCATCAAAATTGACAAATCCTGTTTATTGAATTGATCATAGTTCTTTTATTATCCTTTTAATGGTTGTAGGATCTGTAATGATATCTGATATTTATTCCTGATATTAACAATTTGTGTATTTTCTTTGTCAATCTTGCTAGAAGTTTACCAATTTTATTGATTTTTAAAAGAATGAGCTTTGTTTTTATTCATTTTCTCAAATACTTTTGTTTTAAAACTTTATTAATTTCTGCTT